>NW_026294562.1:31255195-31441555 GCF_007827085.1 Peromyscus californicus insignis | reverse complement strand
GCTCTTACAACATCAATGGGCAGAAGGGATGGAGCAAGACCACATGACATGATCCTCAGAGTCCTGTCCAGTGTTCATGCCCATAGCTAAATTAATGTGGGCTCTATTTACTTAAAAAACCCAATCAAGTTATTAAATCTCAGTGGGCTTCAGCTCCCTCTTCTGTAAAGCATGCTACCAACCTCTCAGGCAGCTGTAGCAGGAATTTTAAAAGGTCTTATTAATAAAAACAAACCCAGAGCCAGGTATTGGGGTGAATGCTGGAAGATCAGAGAAGCAGAACAAACCACAGTCACCTCACCTCGCCAATTCCTCAGCTGATCTTGTTTCCTCAGACTGGAAGCTTCTGAGTCCTCATCCAAATGGATCTCAGCTGCACTGCTTCTTGAAAGCCTGAAGCTTAACCAGGCTCAGTCCTCGTCCTCACACCTTAAATACCTTTCTGCTTTCTGCCATCACTTCCTGGGATTAAAGGCGTGAGTAACCATGCTGGCTATTTCCAGTGTGGCCTTGAACTCACAGAGATCAGACGGATTTCTACCCTGGAATGCTAGGATTAAAGGCGTGTGTGCCACCATTTTCTGACCTCTATATCTAGTGGCTGTTCTGTTTTCTGACCCCAGGTAAGTTTATCAGAGTGCACAATATTTTGGGGAACACAATACCACCATAGGCAGCACCACACAGATGTGAAAATATACGACATATAAAGGACTGCAGGGTACAAAGTGCTGTGATAGCCCAGCAGTCCCTACTCAGCTGCCACACTCTGATCCGCTCCCATTCCTGTCTTTGCCAGTTTCTCTATTTTATGCTCTAGAGACAATATGAAGGTCATATAAATTTCCATAACTTTTTGTAGTTAAGATACAACATTCCTTCCCAGACCTCCTAACCACCCCCTTTTATGTTTTGACTATTCTGAATAATGAAGAAACAGGGAGGATGTGAACTTGAAACGCCTTCCTTCGCTCGCCTACAGTCTCCAGACTCAGCATAACCAGCTTTTCCCTTAGCTTTTCAGCTGTTCCCTCTCTCTGGATATCTGCTCAAACTCATCATCAGAAGGCTTTAACACAAAGATGAGCCTCACCATCCCTCTCTTTCTCTTCCTGTATTTAAGCATCTGTATTTCTTAATATTTATTTCATTTTGGAATTTCTTCTTTTTTGAGACAGAGCCTCAGTGTAGCCCAGGATGACCTAGAATTCACTGTGGACCCAGGCTGGCCTACAGTCTACGACAGTCCTTCTGCTTCAGCCTCCTAAGTGGTATTATGGGCATTAGTCACAATGTCAGGTTGCATTTTAAATACTAATTTTATTAATAAATTATAATAACATGTATTTACTGGGTACAAGGAGATGTCTTGAAATGTGTGTGCAATGCAGGAAGACTAAACCAAAGCACTAAGTGTAAACACCCTTTCACCTCTCTTTTTTTTAATAATACACTTAAGGTTTATTTTTACTGTTGTTTATTTATGTATTTTTTGGATACAGGTTCTACATATTTAGTCCGAGTTTGTTTCAAACTCATTCTGTAGCATGCTGGACTGAAACTCATATCTGCCTGCCTCAGCCTTGCATCTCACTGTTTTTCTAAGTACATCAAACATCAGCTGAGCATTGTGGTATGCACCTTTAATCCAAGAATTCAGGAGGCAGAGGCAAGCAGATCTTCTTGAGTTTGAAGCCAGCCTGGTCTATACAGTGGGTTCTAGACTAGTCAGAGCTTCACAGTGAGGTATATCTCAAAAGCAAAACAAAACAACATTTCCAGTTGTTACTCTAAGGTGCAGCTGACCTTAAGGCCCATTCTGCCTGTTCAACTATATTCTTTGATTAACAACTCCCTGTTCTTCCCTTCTCTATCCACCAGCTTCAGATAGCCATCATTTTGTCCTTTCCCTCTGACTTCTAGAATTGAGCTGAGGTGTTATTATCTTTCTTTGCATGGCCAATTTCATTTAGCAGTCTTCCAAATTCACCTATATTGTTACAAATGGCAGGACTTCATCCCTTCAGACTGAGTAATAATTACTGCATATTCTTTATGCATATACAGTAATATGTACTGTATATTCTTTATACATCCATCCACTGATAGGCACTTGGGTTGTTTCCATATCTTGGTTTATTAAATAATGCTACAATGATTGTGAAGAGCTCATAGCCCTTTGACATACTGATTTTCAGTCCCTCTAGAAAAGTATCCAGGAGCAGGATTAGTTAATCAAATGGTGGTTTATTATGGTTACACTAATCTGCATTCCTATAAACAATATGAGTTCATTTATCTGCATTCTCTATAACACTTATCATTATTCACACTTTTTTAAAATTTACATTCGAAATAATTTATATACTAACTATACAAATTTTGTGTGTGTGTGTGTGTGCATTAGTAGGGTAACATGATGTTTTAATTCTTACATACATTGCGTAATGTTTAATCAGTTAAGTATATCCATCTCTGCTGTGGGATGTTCTGTATGGCAAATGTGTTGCTAATTAGTCAATAAATATAAACACTGATTGGCCATTGGCTAGGCAGGAAGTGTAGGCGGGACAAGGAGGAGAATAAAGCTGGGAAGTGGAAGGCTGAGTCAGAGAGACACTGCCAGCCGCCACGATGACAAACAGCATGTGAAGATGCCGGTAAGCCACGAGCCATGTGGCAAGGTATAGATTAATGGAAATGGATTAATTTAAGCTGTAAGAACAGTTAGCAAGAAGCCTGCCACAGCCATACAGTTTGTAAGCAATATAAGTCCTCTGTGTTTACTTGGTCGGGTCTGAGCGGCTGTGGGACTGGCAGGTGAGAGAGATTTGTCCTGACTGTGGGCCAGGCAGGAAAACTCAAGCAACACATCTCCTCAAATGTTTCCTATTTGTCTGTGGGGGAAAACACTAAAAATCCTTTCTTCTAGCTTTTTGAGATGTTATGTGCAACTCCCATACTGAGCAATTGTTTTTGAACTTCTTGCCATGTCTAGCTGTAATATTGTAACTTGATCTCTGAGAAGCCAGCCTGTCCTCTCCATGTGGCATACCCTATCTTGTCCAGTTTTCTTAGAAAACTCCTGGTTGTGAATAACTATTTCACTAACTGCCTACTTCTCTAACTCAGGATTTAATTTCTCTCTTTTCTTGAGATGTCCTCTTTCCGTACTTCTCTGTCTCCTATGGTCTTCTCTTTCATCTGTTTTTCTTCCTCTGTCTGAGCTTAACTGAGTTTCAACAAATTCTGATCTTTTTATCTGTATCTCTGTCCTTTCATGGAATTCCACCCCACCTGATAACTTCAGCTGTTAGTTCTATGTAGGCAAGATTAACATGAATTGTACAGTAGTGGTAGCGAGAACTCCTGTCCACATCTATGACTTCCTGCAGAACATCTGTCTTAAGCATCCAAGACTGCACACCAATAATTTCATTCTCAGTGGAATATCATCATGCCTCCCAGACTGATTCTCCTTCTGTATCTCATTTTCTCTCTCCTAACAATATCCTTAGCTTATTTCTTAGACTGTAATTTAGTCTGATAGTCAACCCCTTGTTTTTACCCCTTTAAAGCCCATTTGTTATTACACACTCCTTCTATAAATGGCCCCTTGTCACAAGCTGGAATTTGACTCCCAACTACATATTCCATTTTCAAACCCTCCCTCCATAATTCACTTTATATAGTCTTTTCTATTAAGTCTATCATTTGGTATCATTTGTCAAAAGGAGACTATTTTGGAATTCAGTATTACCAGAGTTGTTATAGCATCATTTGGTGTTATGGTAACCCATCCTCATCATACCTTCACACTTAGGTCTTATAAAATGTCTTCCAACAACTTTACACAGTTTTCCTCTTGCCAGTGGAAACTGACTCACAGTTTCCTTATGAACTGCTCATTCGGATGACTCTTTGTACTGCCCTCCTGACACTTTCAGATACGTTCTCACGTTTGATTGTTTACTTAGCTCCATGCTTTGTACATGATAGAACCTCAGAAGACTGTAAGTTCAGCAAAAGCAGCAAGGACAGATCATTGCTGGTTCTGCGACCCAGAAAAGAACAACTATTTCAGAGCTACCTGTGGAAACAGCCATTTGGTGGCAGCTGTGCCATGCCTGAGCATCTCATGATCCAGCATGAAGGAACCTCAAAAGTAGGAGTCCTGGATCAAATGGGGAACGTCTCCACCCAGAGTTCCCTGGGCTCATCCAACGCTGTCTTTCTAACTGTGCTCTCTATTCTTCAGCTGTAGTTCACTGCAGCACAATGTCTCACGCAGCTGTGCAGGTCCACTAGCATGGTTTCGTAGCAGCTCCCTTTGGGCCAGGTGCTCAGCCTTCCTGAGAAACTTACTCACATACACTGCATTGAGGAAAAATCTGCTTCTTTGGTTCCATGTGGCTTGTATGCATCTGAACCATATTCTTCTAGGGGCAATAACCTGCTATTTACAGTTACCTATAATCTCAGTAAGAACTGTAAACTATAATGAAGGGAAGAAACAAGACAGTGACGGATATCACGAAACAGCCTTTCATTTCTCTAAATAGCCACTTGTCTGTGTCCAAAGCTGATACTTTTTACAAGAGTATCTTCCCTGAGACTTCTGGTGTAGGAGTGTCAGGAGAGAGAAACAGAAAAGAAACCCAAAACACACTCAAAGCAATAACAATGAGGGTTCTAAATAAGACACCAAAATGGCCAGCATTAAGTAAGCACCTCCTGAGTAAAAGGTACTCTGCAAATTCTTTAATTACACGTTCTTCCTAATCCTCAAAATATCCCTATGATATTGCTTTATCTTCAAATTTCAAGTGAAGTCTGTGGAGTTGTAGTTCATAGCGGTTAAGTATCTTACTAAAGATTACAAAGCCAGATTGGCAGAGCTAGCCGCTTCTAAGAATAATACAAGAATAAAATATAGAGCTCATCTCAAATGGAAAAGATTTTAAACAAGTATTAATACTCTGCAAAATGATGACTAATTCAAGAAACATGTATATTGCTGATATGAGCATGTGCTATGCATAGAAAAAGCAATGTACTTACTCTCTGTCAATCACAAGGCAGGTGACAGCCTCTGCAGCAATTACGTTTGCCGTTCTCACATCCTCCCTGCATAAAAAATAGACACATTAGGATGGAGCAGCCTTTAAGACCAAAGGCAAGTGACTGTGGGGACACATCAAGGAACCAAAGTATATAAACTTTTTTTGATTTATGCACTTTCAGGTTTAGGCTTCATGTGAAGAGCCACTTTACACATATTATAGATCACACATTTCCTGCAGTTATAATGTAGTTTGTTACAATTATCAAATTTAAAAATTCACTTACACAAGTGGAAGAAAATTATATAAGATAGTTTCCTTTGCTCTTTTGGGGGAATTTCTGAATTGATTGCATGATGATAAAGATGGGAATGAATAGATTAAAACTTTTGAAGAATCTAAAGGCATACCCTGGAAAGAATATCTAATTCATCTGTTATCAATTTGACATTGTATCTTTGAGATCAAATGACCAACTTTAAATATTTTCTCAATATAGTAACATTGCTTTTATGTAAGTAAGGTTTGGGGACTTTATGATATATAGTTATTCCTGTGTCCCAGAGCTCATGGCTCTTCAAGTATTTGATAAATATTACTCACAGTGACTTCAATATATAAATATTAGGACAACTATTACTCACAGTGACTTAAATATATAAAGACTACCTTTTCAAAAACATGCAATTTTTTAACTATAGCAGGTGATAGGAGTCTGGTGTAGGAGTCTCAGGAGAGAGAAACAGAAAAGAAAACTGAAACACACTCAAAGCAATAACAATGAGGGTTCTAAATAAGACACCAAAATGGCCAGCACTAGGTAAGCACCTCTTGAGTAAAAGGTACTCTGCAAATTCTTTAATTACATGTTCTTACTAATCTCTGAGACCTTTGAAATTTTTCCCTGGTTCATCTCCAGTAATAAGAGATGGATTTGGTAAATTAACTTCACAAGTCATTTTCAGCTATCATAAACTTAATATTATCATTGTCATAACACTAAATCACACCTGACAGTGCACCCTCTTTTCTTATGATAATGTTTCTAAGCCAATATAATTAATGGCGAATATGCATGAAATACATCACAGAGGTAATTGCATAGAAAAGTATTGTGTTGATAAGTTTTCAAACCACAAAATTCAATGTTCCACCTAATCTAGGCATCTGAAGTATTGAAAATAAAGATGTTCCCAATGCATCTTTTACTATTGAAGACACACACAGTTCTGACACAAACTCTAAATTCTGTAATTTCCCCCCATTGACCTATCTTTCGTTATGTCCTTCATTGTTGCCATATCATCTTGTGTGGGTTACAGCTGCTTAACAGAAACAGCATTTGGTATTTGATAAACCAAAACAAATATTCTTTCACTAACATTATTTTTTCCAGAAATACCCTTGTGATATTCTTCAGCATTCATTATTTGATACCGACCTGAAAATCATTTTTCTTCTTTTAAAAAATCCCCACAATGGGATTCTTGTAAAGATGTATTGAATTAATCCACTGATCTCAGAAGCTACAGTTTCTGATATTAATTTTTCCATACAAGACTATGGCATGTCTTCCCATTACTGGGGAGTCTACTTTTATGTTTTTGAATTCTTAGGTGCTGCAGATTGGGTTTCTCTTACACACCTTTTCCATTTGTGACTTTTACTTTAAAGAAGGAAGGTCTTCCTTGTTGTAGATTTTATTATTTTTTAATTTTATTTTTATTTATTCTTCTCTCATACAATACATCCTGACCACAGCTTCCCCTCTCTCCTCTCATCCCAGTCTCTCTCCCACCTCCCCTTTCCACCAGACCCAACCCCCTTGTTCCTACCCCAGAAAAAGATATTAAATCTACCCCCAACACTAAGTTTTCCTCTGACTGTAAAATTTTTATGATCGTCTCAGGAGCTGCCAGGGTGAGCCTCTTATGCCTGCTTCACATTCTCTGCCTTCCAAAGAACATGGCCTCCTTTCAAAATTGGCAAACATATGTTCTTTCTCGTGCCCAGTCCTCATAACATGCTGTTCCCAGGCTTAAATGCTTCTCTCCAACTGGATGCCCCCCACCCTTGTTTGTCCTTTGGGTCTTATTCCCAGTGCCCTTTCCTTGGGCATTCCATCCTGAATTAGCCATTGGGCTTCCCTGTATCTGTTCTCATTATCTTACATATCTCCACACGCAAGTGCTACCACTACTTAACTCATATATTTATTTATGTGGCTTAGGGACTTCATTTCTCTTCTGCTAAGCCATATACAGACAAGGGATGATGGCTAAATTTGCTCCCTATTTAATCCTTAATGCCCAATATAGGAGGTACTTAGTAAGTGTGTGCTTTAAGGAGGGCATGGGTATTGCATTCCTGAACCTGGGGGTGGTAGAGATCAGATAACATCATCATCATCATCATCATCATCATCGTCTATTCATAGTAATGAAGTGACCTCAAAGGCCAGGGGCATTGCATCCTCCTGAAACTGAAGTTTCAGATAGTTTTAAGCCACCCATGTGTTAGGGAATGGAACTGGGGACATTTGTAGTAAGTTTTAGGCCTCTCTGAAGGCTTCTCTGTTGTGGCAACAAACCGAATCAGACCGAATCAGGAAAAGTCCAGGTTTAATTGTCAAAGCACTCCTGGGCGATTCCTTGCCCCCCAGAGAGGAGACTGGGACAAGACAGGAAGAACCACGTGTCTGTTTTTAGGGATGCCGCTTATATACCCTGTGGGGGTGGTCTTGAGCCTCTCTGGGGGAGGAGCTGTGTTTAGCAGGCTTTGAAGGGGCGGGTTTGGGGAAAGAGATGGGAAGGGGAATTGAGGCGGGTCTTCAACCAGACTCCTTCCAAACAATTTGCAAGCGCAGTATGTGGTCTTGATTGCTGACTCATTTATCCAACCCTAAATTCAGCCTTCAGAATCACAGGAACTCGCTGTTAACACAAGATCTACCAATTGTAAGCTATGTAAACCTTTGTTGTTCAAATTGAATCTTAGATGGTCTTTAAATAAAAAACCCAGAGCCAGATATCAGCGTGAAAGTTGAAAGATCAGAGAAGCAGAGCAAGCCACAGCCACCACCTATTACCACACAAACTCCATGAATCCTCTGACTGAAATCCTGAGTCCTCACCCAGAAGGATCTCAGCTGAATGGCCTTAGTTCCTGTTTCCTCAAGCCTTATATACCTTTCTCTGCCCTGCCATCATTTCCTGGGATTAAAGGTGTGTGTTTCCCAGTACTGGGATTAAAGTGTGCCACCACTGCCTGGATCTGTTTCCAGTGTGACTTTGAACTCACAGCCGAGTGATAGGATTAAGGGTGTGTGACACCACTGTCTGGCCTCTATGTCTAATCTAGTGGCTGGCTCTGTCCTCTGAAACCTAGGCAAGTTTATTAGGGTATACAATATATCACTACAAACCTCAGTTCTTTTACCTGAGCATGAAAATGGAAAGAAGCCATTCAATGTCACTCTTACCCAGTAGCAAAGTGAGAACTGCAGATGATATATTTTCAAATCCATTACTATTTTCAATCGAAGGTGATTTTTGGGTGTGAAGTAAACACAGCCAGCATAAGCGCATCATTCCCATGGGCTTCATAAGTTGTGAATAACTTATTCTCACCATGTGTTTATGGCCTCATAAGGTACTACAAATAGCTTCTTAAAACAGCAACACTACCATGGCTTTATGAAAACATCATTTAAAATCTACTCTTCCACGTCTGTCTTCATCTTGACTATTTATAATGTTGCTTATTTACACTGTCTGTACTGGTGCACAACTGTACTATAGTATCCAAGCACGTGGAGGGGGATCATGAGGTCAAGGCCATCCTGGGCTGTATAGACTACACAGTGAGATCCTTTTATCTCTGCTACCTACTGCCAAATAGAAGAAAAAAAAATGGATATTGCCTATTTAGAAATATTTCCATCTTGACTATTAAGAATCTTAAAAATAATATAAATAACAGTATTTAATTCTGAGTATATTTTGTGGATATAAATTTTAATGGATTAATCATAAATAAGCAATAGTTTAAGATTTTATTATGTTATCTAAATTAGACTTTGAACATTGAATATAATGTTTTTCTGAAGCAGAATTTTTTATGTAGACTGTAAAAATATCAAGGCTATTAAGGTATTCAATAAAATATTTTGTTACTTATGAATATAATCCGGATTTAGGTATGAATGTTGTAATGTATAAAATAGAGGGTGATCCTAATGGACTCTATGTTGTCACTAGACATTTCAGCCAGTCACAGCTATTATATTTTTATACAGAATATTGACCAAGTTAGTAAGGTTGCGTATTAAACATAAGCATATATTAAGAACTGTATAAAAAGAGTTCATATAAATATTGTTTATTGAATATAGCAAATGGCAGTTACTTTGTCTCGGATGAGTGCATGAAAATACAAGCTACATAGTATTTCAGCAGTCAGAGCCAGCTCTCGAGTTGCACTCCTGGCATTTGAACACAGATGGACTGTTCTCTGAATCAAATTCTTTCCACAAATCCACATTCTCATATACTTTGTCAGAGCTAAATTTTATAATAATTATACATGCATTAAAACACAGAACAACTTTTGAGCAGTGGTCATAATATCCACCATACAAATCACATTTGTTAATGAATCCAGCACCAAAATATTTTCAGTGTCTAGCCACAAAATAAATCTGATAGACATTTAACTCTTAAATTATAGAATTCCCATTCACGGACATGTCCTAACCTGCTACGCAGCTTTATGATGATGTCATGTAATACTAGGCAGTTATTTAATGTTAAGTTCATTTGACCCCAAATCATGCTGCCATCACAGCACCCTTCAGGTAATACTGCCCCTCTAGTCAGATGTCCAAAAAAGCTCTGAGGACCCTGCTTCTTTGAGGAACAAAACACTGCTTGACTTGGCTTTGACATATGTTAATCTTCCACTTTGGCGGACATGCTTCTAATAAAAGGGTATTACTGGGAAAAGCTGCCAATACTGGGATTACTGCATATATTTGTTTGTGTTGTGGGTCCAAAGACTGTAGTAAAGATAAATATATTCTGGATTTTGGTTTAATGTTACAAGCACATATAACAGAGGATCCTAATGACTTTATGTTGTCACTAAGCCATCCACACTTGTTATATTTTTATGGAGAATATTGACCAAGCTAGAAAGGTTGCATACAATACTGGCTTAGACATGGAAAAAAGAAAAACACGGAAGGAGACAATTCTTACTTGTTGGTGTATATTTAGTAGTTTCTATGGTTTTTTTTTTTTTTTGAGATTATAGATGAGAATATTTAACTGTAAGGCAATGCCCACACTAAATACACACTGCCCTGATTGCTTAACACATGAATCTTGCTACTTTATATTAAATAAAACTTACCATATACATAACAATCCAGACACAACATGCTCACAGTCTTTAAAAGCAAAATCTTACGTTCATACAGTTCTGTGCCTGCACATTAGTTGATTTCAGCATTACCAATAATAATAGTGATAAAAAATGGACCATTGCAAAACTAGTCAATTACCAAGTATTTCCAAAAGCATATTATCAATTTAAAAAATTAAAAGCAAAGCTTCATGGTTTAGTAGTAGTCACTTTTAAAACATTTTGTGAGGGGTTAGAAACTCTTTCAGTGAAATTACAGAGCTTGGAAAAGATCACCAAATATCTACAATTATAGTGTTATGTGCACTGACTCTGACGTTCTTTGGACTTCATCACTGGAATCTTCATCATCGCTGTATCCCAAGGTAGAGTCACTGTCAGTGTCTGAGTAATCCATAACAAGGCTTTACACGGACTCTTCTTCTTCTGAAGCAATTGTCCTGTGTTTCGTGGCTACTAGAGAACTCTGTGGTTCAGGGATGTCTCAAGAGAACAAGCGCAGAGGTAGGAAGCCAAGGCAGAGCAGAGTTCACGCAGGGCAGCTGTCAGAGCAGGGATCTCCCTTTGCAGCCCTGGGGCAGCGTGACTTCTGTCGGCAGAGTACTACCACTCTTCGAGTGCCAGCCTTCATGGAAACTGACACTCCTCCAATTGCCTGTGAGCTTACAGCAATACATGGGGCTTAGCCCTTCATTCTCTGTCATGTGCAACCGGTTAATGCCCCAGTTAAATTACATCCATGCAGGAGGAAGCAAATCATTTTTATAGTAAAATTCAAAAGGAAACCTTAACACAACAAGTAGGACAATCAAAATAAGAATCAAAGGAACACATAAAGGAAATTACAGTATTATAGCAGTGAATTAATCATGAAAAATTATATAGTTTATGATGAAGCTTACTGCTGTTTGAAAACAGGACTCCTAAGCAGCTTTGTGGTTGTTTTGTCTTGCTTTCTGAATTAGATCACTCTCATTTCCACTTCCAATTCAATCACAAAACTATTCCAAAATGATTGATACCTCAATTCTAATAAAATTGATATACTACATGTAGAATTGATCAGTGAATAAAGAAATTATACACCTTACAATCCTGCTTGGCACAGAATAATCAATGAGCCTCAGTCAATACATTTTGACAAAGGTTTGGTCACAAAACAAGCAGTTGAGAAAGAATAGTTTCTTCCATAAATGATACTAGGAAATTGGATATCCACATGCATAAGAACTATGTGTGACTCCTTTTTCTCACCACATACAAAAATCAATTAAAAGTTGATTAAAGACTTAAATGTATGACTTTAAACTTTGAAACAACAAAAAAAATACAGCAGAAGTATGATTTGATATTACTATGAGCAATAAGTTTTTAGATATGATTTCAAAAGCATGAACAACAAAAATAAACAACAAAAGCCTTGCCTTGAATAATCAAAGCAAACAGTCATTAGTATGCATAGGTAACATAACCAACGGGGGTTGGGGGGATATTTGCATTTTATACATCTGACAAGTTGCTAATGTCTGGAACCTAGAAGGAACTCCAGCAAATCAATGACCAAAATTTCCAAATAATTAAATTGAAAAAATGGCCAAAACCCAAAAATGAACATTTCTTTAAAAACAGAAATTCCTAACAAGAATGTGGGAAAAAATTCAGTGTCACTAATCATCAAGGAAAAGAAAATTATAACCTAGCAAATACCTCATCCCAGTTAGACTGGCTACTGTCAGTAAGAAAAGTAAAGCAACTGGGTGAAGATGGTATAAAGAAGACGTCATACGTTATTGTCAGAAACGCACATTAAAGGATGTCATTATGCAAATCAGTTGTGGATATTTCTTTTAAAAAAATTACAAATATAACATGATCCATCTATCCCATCAATTGTTCCAAAGAAAAGGAAATTAGTATATAAAAAATAAACCTCAAAAATTACTAAAAACAAATGATTCCAGATTGATTATACATCTACACAGTGGGCATCATGTAGGTCTTAGAGATGAATTAGTACAAGTTTCATGTCCTTAATAAACTTTTATTCATAAAATACAGGGAGAAGTTTAGTTTAAGGAATCAAAATTTGATAAAAAAAAAATAGGGGGGGGGGACTAAATTCCCTAATAGCCATCTGCCCTAATAACTAATATGCTAACCTGACTTCAATACATTCTAAATGGTAGATATAAGCTAGGCATGGTGGTGTACACTTGTAACTTCAGCACTCAAGAAGCTGAGAGAGGAGAGGAGCATCAGTGTAAAGCCTGAGACAAGTCTCTCTCTCTCTCTCTCTCTCTCTCTCTCTCTCTCTCTCTCTCTCTCTCTCTCACACACACACACACACACACACACACACACACACACACACACACACACACAAACACATTTATAAGGGCTTGTATGTATAACATTTACTAGATCCTTCATGTTTCTGGTACTATTCTGATGACTTCACATGCAATATTTCAAGGAAGGCAAATATAAGTTAACAATAACTATGACCTAGGATCAGTATTTGAACTCAGGCAGGTTGACTACAGACTTGCACTCTTTATTTGGATATCATAATTTATATGTAGTACCAGCAATGAGGACCCACAAAACAATAGTTTTAGTAAAACTTGTCTTAGTTTAAACAACAACAACAACAACAACAAAATAGGAATTCCAGGTAAAACAGCATACTCCCAGTAGTCAGGAGACAGAGGCATGTGAATCTCTGTAAGTTCAAGGCCAACCTGGTCTATATAGCAAGTTCCTGGCCAGGGTTACACAGTAAGATCCTGTCTCAAAAAAAGAAAGGAAGGAAGGAAATAGGGAAGGAAGGAAGGGAGGGAAGGAAGGGAGGAGGGAAGGAGGGAAGGAAGGAAGGAGGGAGGGAGGGAAGGAAGGAAGGAAGGAAGGAAGGAAGGAAGGAAGGAAGGAAGGAAGGAAGGAAAGAATGTGCAAATAGTGATGATAAAAGTTGACAAATCCAACAATGGCTTGTTTTTTCAGAGAATCAGAAATTCCTTCTCCTCTGCCTCTAAGACATTTAGTTTGCTTGCTAGCCTTTCTCCTTGCCCCAGACAGAGTTGAAAGACCTGGAACAGGAGGAGAGTTATCTCTGAGGTCTATCCCTCCTTAGAATGTAGACTTGGCAAAGGGTTGTTTTTATTTTTAACTGTTAAATCATGGCAAAATGCTACGGCAGAGACCTTTCCTAGGATCCTTTTAGAAACATAGGTGACTTTGTGTAGAAGAGAAGGAAATGTTACTTGAGATGCCCAGGTAGACAAGTGTCCTATGCTGTATCCAGGGTCTCTGTATCTCTGTCTTTGCTGTGTTTTACTTTTGCAAATCTGCTCTTTATTTATAGTAGTGAAGGTATGGAAACAACCAACATGATCATCAATTGATGAATGGATTAAGAAAATGTGGTACATCTATGCACAAGGAATTTTATTGAACCATAAAAGTGAACTTATAGTATTTGTGACAACATAGATAAATTTAAAATATTGTGTTGCTATAAATAAGCCAGACACAGAAGGACAAATACCTTGTGATATCTCTCATATATAGGATCTAAGAAAGTTAATCCCCTGAAATTAAAGAGTGGAATTGTAGTTACCAGAGACTGGGGTTGGTAGTTTGAATGAGAATAGACCTCCCAGGCTCATCATATGTTTGAATGGTTGGTCCCCAGTTAGTGGAACTGTTTGGGAAGGATTAGGAAGTATGGCCATATTGGAGGAGGTATGTCATTAGGGGAGGGTTTTGAGGTTTCAAAAGATCATACCAGACCCAGAGTCTCTCTTTCTAATTGATGGTGGATCAGGATGTAAGCTCTCAGCCCCAAGCCTGCATGCCTGCTACCATACTCCTGGCCATGACAATGTGGACTAACCTCTGAAACTGTAAACAAGCCCCCAGGTAAATGCTCTCTTTTATAGGAGTTGCCTTGGTCATGGTGTCTCTTGACAGCAATAGAACAGTGACTAAGATACCGGGAAAATAATAGGAGGTAATAGGGAAAGCTTGGTCATCAGAAAAAAATGTTCCATTGAACAGGGAGATTAGGTTCTGGTGCTGCTTAGAGAAGATGCCCTACCACATTAGGGTGTCCATAGCTAACAGTAATATATATTTCAAATAGCTGAATGAGAAGATTTGTATAATTTTTACAAGGAATACATAATAAATGTTTGAGGATATAGAAATGTTAATTACCTTGGTTTGATAATTACATAACATGTGTGTGGAAGCATCTCATTACACCCCATAAATATCTGCAATTATTGTGTCAATAAATATAAAAAAATTGTACATCCAGAAAAAAAGTGTTCTCATAAGTTAACTTCAAAGTTTATTTTCCCTGGTTACATGTGTAGATGTATCCATTCATTGTGTTAGCTCACTTCCTGAGACAATGCATATACATTTGGAACTATATGGAAAGGTACAGTGAATACAAGAGAGACATGAAGTTGGAATAATTCAGTTTTCACATTCCTTCACATAATACTTTTCCTAGGTTGATAACATAATGAAACTTTACATAGAAACTTCACATTGCACATTTACTTCAATGACAATGAAGACATACATTTACTGAATTGAACTACATGAAATTACTTTTTGCAGGTTAAAAATGGCTGAATACCCAAGGTTGGATAAAGCACAGGGACAAATAGCCAAATGAATGGAAACACATGAACTATGAACCAATGGCTGAGGGGTCCACACTGGATCAGGCCCTCCGAATGGGTGAGACAGTTGATTGGCTTGATCTGTTTGGGAGGCATCCAGGCAGTGGGACCAGATCTTGTGCTCATTGCATGAGTTGGCTGTTTGAAACCTGGGGCCTATGCAGGATTGTTTGGCTTGGCCTGGGAGGAGGGTACTAGACCTACCTGGACTGAGTCTACCAGGTTGACCTCAGTCTGTGGGGAAGGCTTTACCCTGGAGGAGATGGGAATGGGGGGGGGGGGGCGTTGGGGGGAAGGTGAGGGGGACGGGAGGGGGGAGAACAAGGGAATCCGTGACTGATATGTAGAACTGAATTGTATTGCAAAATAAATTAAAATAAATTAAAAAAAAAAATGGCTGAATACCAGTAAGTTCATGTGGTTCAACTTAATACATGGAGTTAGTGAAAGTGAGGAAAGGAATGAATATTTATTGTTATTTTCTGTTGTGCTCCCGATGTAACCTCAGCTGAACTAAGATTCAACACTAACCCATATTTCTTTCATATCTATAGCCGAGTGATTTCATTCTCCTGGATGCTAAGACATGATTGATGGCTTTTGCTACCTCTCTGTAGCCATTTCAGATGATTCGCTTCACATTCCATTATAGCTAGCATTAGAATTAATAAATACTATGCATGGGTGGATAATTCTGTTCCCAGAAGACATGAGTTATTATTAAGGGGAAATCCCAGGTATGGGACATCTCTTGAGGAGATATTGGCCAGAAAGTCTTCAAAAGTCTCTCAAAGCTACACAGGTTATGGACATTGTTGTTGGTAAGACCAACAGAATGGTAAGACCCAATTGCTAAAGACACCACACACCTTGGTTGCTGAATACAGAAAAACCATGTGGGAAGCTTGCTAGTTTTTACTGTTGGACATTGCTATCCAGGCAGGTAGGGGATAAGAGGTAACAACAATATTCTACAACTTTAGAGTCTACATGCTACGAAACTAGCTAACTAGGCAGGAGGTTACTGCTGTGACAGGGGCTGACTGTTATGACAATAACCAAATGGTTTGGTTCTTGTTTTTTTTTTTTTTGTTTTGAAATTAAAATATATCATTTGTTCCCTTTCCTGTCCTCTATCCAACCCCTCCAATGTTGCCTCCTTGCTCTTTCTCAAATTCATGGTTTACCTTTCTTTAATTGTGTATATGTTCTATTCACATAAATGCAACATACTCAGTCCATATGTTACTTGTATGTACTTGGTTTCAAGGGCTGACCACTAAGCACTGGGTAACCAATTCGGGGGGCTCTTCCCTGTTGACTTTTCTCCTGCTCTCAGCATTCCTTACTTGCTTGTAGATTTTTTTTGTCTAGGGCTGGGGCTTCATGAGATTTCCCCCTTTCATGTTAAACAACCCATTTCTGACTGGGTCAGAGACCAGCTTCATGGGAGGGAGTTAATGCCTAGAAATGTGTATCTGGTTATAGAATGGTCATGGGGACTGAGATGAATCTTCTATGTCTGTTTTACTGAATGGACATGTTACCAAACTGTCTCTTAAATATTTATGTGTATATCCACATCTGAGGTGAGAACTAAATTGCAAGTTGCATATTAGCACAATATTACTGAAATAAGACACCTTCACTGTAGGACTCATGTATTGGTGAAATTATTAAGGCCACTCCACGTAGTTAAAAGGAGATTTATTTAATGGCGTAACTTACAAATTAAGGGATAGGTAGGTCGCGGGGTCTGGGGAAGGTGTATCGCAGTCCAGCGGTGTTCTCTGGAGCTCTGCTTGGTCCACCTCTCCAGTCCAGGGTCCCGCAACAGAGAGAGCGCCCGCCGATCCAGATCTCGGGTCCCCAGGCGCCTCCTTTCGCCCCGCCTTGTAGGCGTGACAGTTGCCAAAGTCTCAAACTTCCAGATCAAAGCTGGAATGGCTACCCACTACATCTCCCCCTTTTTGTCTAAATAAGAAAGTTCTAACCTAATACAAGACTATATACAAAGGAATGGTTATCAAATATAGTCCAGGAATAATGAGGGATAATGACCTAGATAAGATGGAACTACAACCAATGCAAACAATATCAAGCAAGAAACACATACTATAATCCAGAGAAGTATAGAGCATAGGTAAATGGCATGTACAAAGATCATTCCAAAAGGTGTCCTATCCTAAAGAACCTGAATCTAATACTTAATATGTTCTATCTACTAAGTTGTAACTATAACTGCTAGTCTTCAATCCCATCAAAGACCTGAGAGGGAATATAATGGTACCTGAGAAATGGTAGATGGATGCAAGCAACTTTCGGGAATCTTGCGAGAGTAGACCGAGACAGCTGGCAGCCTGGACAGTCACCTAATGTTTCTCAGCATTGTTGGTGCATTCAAATTGACTACAGGCCTAAAGTATCTGACAGACCATTTTTAGAAGCAGGAATTCTGAAAGACCATCTTACCCTGTCTTGGCAGAGTACAGTGGTCGCTTTCCTTGTGTCCCGCTTGTCCAGAAAGGATAGCATTGCATTTGTACTGTCATCCGTCGAGGCAAGGGCAGTTCTTTGCCCAGTAGGCCATTTTGTGCCAAGAAGACAAACTTCCAAATGGAAATGTCTTAGAAGCCCAACATTCTCTCGGGATCAAATTGGTGCAGCCAGGAGCAATTGTGTCTCACATCAACAGAATCCCTGGTGGTCTAGTGGTTAGGATTCGGCGCTCTCACCACCGCGGCCTGGGTTCGATTCCCGGTCAGGGAACCAGCCCGGCTAGCTCAGTCGTTAGAGCATGAGACTCTTAATCTCAGGGTCGTGGGTTCGTGCCCCATGTTGGGCGCCAGATATTGGTGAAATTATTAAGGCCACTCCACGTAGTTAAAAGGAGATTTATTTAATGGCGTAACTTACAAATTAAGGGATAGGTAGGTCGTGGGGTCTGGGGAAGGTGTATCGCAGTCCAGCGGTGTTCTCTGGAGCTCTGATTGGTCCACCTCTCCAGTCCAGGGTCCCGCAACAGAGAGAGCGCCCGCCGATCCAGATCTCGGGTCCCCAGGCGCCTCCTTTTGCCCCGCCTTGTAGGCGTGACAGTTGCTGAAGTCTCAATGGCGGTTGGAACTTCCAGATCAAAGCTGGAATGGCTACCCACTACACTCATGTTTTCTTGCAGGTAAGTGCAAAGGGAGACCTCCTATGCCGTGTTCCATTGTCAACATGCATGCCTTGTTTTTCATTCAGTTTCCACATGTGGAGTGGGGATCTTTGTACTGCAGTTCTCCATAATTAATTAGTGTTTGACAGGAAAGTTTCCAAAGATATCCTAAATATCAAAGTTTTCAACGCTCCTCAGAGGATGATTCATCCTAAATCCAAGAATAGTTTTTCACTAGGAAGAGACTAAAAGCTTGTAATTATGACTTATCATCTGAATGTTAAACAGCATAATATGGCATCTATGTACTAAATAAATTTGCATACTAAAGTTACATCAGTGACTAAAATATATCTTATATAGAAACAAAATATACACACTTCAAATGATAGATTCTCATTGTCAGGTGGCACAAGCAATATAGAAATGTTTATAAAACCGTATTTGGAAAATTAAAATTCCCAGGCTGGGAATTAAATAGGCCTCTTTTATGGGAGAGTAATACCTAACAATTTAAAATAAATTTAAACTGAAAATAATCTTTTTGAGTAAATGTTCCTCAAATATCACCTATTATGACTTAATTGGGTAAAACAGTAACTCTCTAAACAAAAGATTTAAGTGATTCTATAATTTAGTTCACTCAATACAGAATAATTTCAGCCAAACCAAAGATTAACTTTGAATCGAAGACGAACAGAAGCAAGTGAACTGATAAATATTTGAAATGAATATCCAATTAAAATAAAAGTTATATGTGCCAAATCACTACATAAAATCAAACTCCAAAAAGTATTTGACTCACTTAACATATCAGCCTCTATCAAGAATTTTGATTTATCAGGCTTGCCACATCTCTCCAGCACTTGTAACATAGAAGAAAAACACTGACCTGATCTTAAAATATTGAATGCTACTATTCAGATATGTGTGCATGGAAATGTTCCTAAAATATTTTCAGCTTAATTTTCTAACTATCCTAAAGATGATTTATTCAATATGCCAAGCATGTCTACAGATTGATTAAAAAATACATAATGAAAAACACCCACTTAAATATTTAGGAAAAAATATAAACGTAAGTTTCTAAGGAGTTCAGAAGAGGGTGCTGGATCTCTTTGGAGCTGGAGTTACATGCAGTTGTGAGCCACCTGATGTGGGTGCTGGGATCGGGTCCTCTATAACAGCAGTATGCACTGTCAACAACTGTGGTTGTGAGCTGCAGATGTGGGTGCTGGGAACAAACCTAACTGGGGTCCTTTGTAAGAGCAGAAAGCATTTGTAGCCACTGAGCCATCTCTACATTCTAGAAGTAACTTCTGAGTGCAAAGACTGCTGAAACCTTTCCCAGCTGCCAAAGGCTTTTAGTGTTAGGATTGTAGTTATCAGCACCTATCCTTCACAGGGCTACCCTTTCAACCATCACACTTCAATCACTCACAACTATCAGGGACAGAGCTCATTTATGCCAACGTAGCCTGATCACATGGAGACACCAGACTGGCAGCTAGAGCAAGTAGGAGACTTGTCATAGTATCTTGCAGTGTCCCTTACAGGGTTGCCATATGCCCTCTTTTCATTGGCAGCAATCATAGGAACTAGATGACACACTAAGGAAGGCATTTTTCAGCAAGGGCATCTTCTTCCTAGCACCCTAAGCAACCGTGATAGTGCCAATTTGAATCTCTTAAGAGGTTAGATGACAGTTATATACAGATATAAGCAAACATTTGAGAGAGACTCAAGTCTGTATACAATAATTAGCAGTTACATTTAGTAGTGGTTTAGGGTTTTATTAGTATTTCCACTAGAAATTGACAAATAGACCTTTTATTTATAATTATTCATCATTTATTCATTTATCATAATGACATTATATTGTTCATTTAATCACATATGATACACTGACCACAGACAGTAACCCATGTCTTTTCACTAAGAGAATAGGACACAGTAGTCAGAAGGACAGACTCAAGAGTTACTCATCTAGGTTCAAACGCAGAAATACCATTGATTAGCAATGTGATCTGTAGTCAGATACTTAAGTTCTCTGCTTGTCAATGCATTTGTTTACAAAATGGGAAGACAGTAGTCTTTAGTAGAGCAACTATATGAAGAACAGTTGAGTAAGTACATAAAAAGAACCTAGACCCACTGTCTAACATACTGAAGTACTCAATAAACATTAGTCAGTATTATTATTCCATTATTATCATAGCATGTCTAAACACACTAAATTCACTCAGTCTTATTTTTGTTACACATCATAATTGTCTTGCCAATGTCTCTTTCATCAATGTGGAAAGTTCCTCAAGGATTAACACTCATTTTTTTTCGTATTAAATCAATTCCTCTTTTGTTAATATACAATATACTTTCAAAGAATAAGCAAGAATTGAAATAATATTGTAGGAATTTTCCAATATGGCTTAATATGAATTTCAAAATCTATAGAAATGAATAAAAATAGCTTTTTGCTATAATACAGAAAAAATCCTTGGCATTCCACCCATTCCTATAATAAAGTAAGGTTCTCAGATTTAACCAATAAAAGTAAAAAACATTCAATTTAATTTGAATCTTATACAAATGAGTATTTCTTAGTTTAAGTGTGTCTCAAGTAATAATATAATAGAAATATATCACTGTTTATCTGAATTCACCAGACATCATGTATTTTACCTTGCCACACTAAATAAAGTTTCTGAATGCAGAGAATGAGAAAATAGTCCTTGGTGCTAGGTATATAGAGGTAAGGCAGAAAACAAACTGCTTTCCAAGAGTTCATGGTCCAGTAACTAAGAGACATTATTGATAGTTGTATTGCAGTGTGACCCAAGTGTGTCACAGGAGTGAACAGAGGGACAACAAATGACATGCAATGTCCTAACTCTGACTAGGTGCTAGGGGAGGGAAGGCATCTCTCAACAGTGGAAGCAACTCAGGGAAATAAGAACATGGTGCTGAGATTAGAGAAGGACTGTTATTTGTTCACATAAAACTTACTCTGCCAAGAAAGTGAGGTGGTCATTTCAACACAAATATCCTGTGAAAAGGCATGAGAAAATACTACATAGAGTGCATTTACCAAGTGATTCCTAAGAGCGGGAGCTGGAGAGCAAGTAGGGAAGACTAACATTGGGGCCTGCAGAGTTGGGGCAGCAGAAGGCACAAATGGCTGTAGGCTGATTATAGAGGAATGTTGGAAACTCAGACAAGTAAGTTTAAGTTAAACTTAAATCAAATCTCTGGAAGAAAAAAGGAAAACACAGGACTAACAGGAGACATTGTGGGGTCAATGCATTCCCTATTTTGCTTGAACCTATAGTGAACTACAAGGAAAAACCATCAAATCCTTCCTGGGTGACTGGAAGAAGACTATCTGGAGTGACTGGCGGCATTAGTAGCCCCAAGCAATCTTTCCTTCTTGATCACCCAACTGTTCTTATTATTGATTTCCACTGGATCCAGTTTGCATGGCAGACTGGACAGATACGTGACAATTGATTTCTGTTCTTGGTCCTGTAGACTGGATGTGTATCTGCTGGACATTTCACTTACTGTGTTCCATTCCTAGCCACTGTTCTAAGAATGCTAAGGCACACTAAGCATTTCCCTCACTGTATAATAGATAACACTTAACACCTGCTGCATTATGAGTCCTGGGAAGAGCCAAGAACTGTGGCCTTGAATTCACAGCTGTTACTCCTGCTGATCATCATGAAGTACACATGGTACCCAAAACAGCTGTGGGACAATTGAAGCTGACCCAAAGTTCAGCTTTATTAATATTTGGGAAAAGCAACAATTATGGGACACTTCTTTGTGCCAGGTCTTTGCTGCCTAAAAATGAAATCCCTCTTGCCAGGAGTTCAAGGCCATCCTGAACATACTAGCAAGTATGAGGCAAGCCAGGGACCTATAACAAAACCCTGTCTCATAAAACAAATAAATCAGTTAAAATTGCATTGATTAAAAAATAAGTTGAAGCCGGGCGGTGGTGGCGCACGCCTTTAATCCCAGCACTCGGGAGGCAGAGCCAGGCGGATCTCTGTGAGTTCGAGGCCAGCCTCGACTACCAAGTGAGTTCCAGGAAAGGCGCAAAGCTACACAGAGAAACCCTGTCTCGAAAAACCAAAAAAAAAAAAAAAAAAAAAAAAAAAAAAAAAAAAAAAAAATAATAAGTTGAATTATTTTACTCCTATGCTTGAGGGAGAGGTGAACCGCACTACTGGGGCAAAGCCAGTAAGCAGTCCGTTTGTGTAAAAATTTTCAAGTAATGAGAGTTTTTATATTTTAAAGGGGTGTTCAGAGAATAAAAAATAAGCAAAAATGAAAATATAAATATGATATAGTCTATATCTGATAAATTCAACATAGGCCACTAGTCATCTTGCTCTTTGCAGAGCCTATTCCCAGGCCGAGGACAAGAGATCTGAGGGTTTCATGGCTTCATCTGAAGTCATATAACTAAAAAGCAGCACATACAAATTTTAATCCAAATTTATGTTTATGCAGCGTCCATGTACCTTACACAGACTGTGCTAAAACCCCACTTACGAGACTCTGCTCTCTACCTGAGACAGTGACCCAAATATGCTATTCTACAGGCCGTATCTGGCTTGAGGTTCCCTCCACTGTATAACAGCATAGATTTGAACTCACTTTTACCTAATCACAAGTCCACAGTTGTACAACCAAAATACTCCTCTTCCACTCCCTCCAATCTTGTGATTTTTACACTTCTACATCCCAAGGGCAGATGATCTAACCAACCCAAATGCTTAATTAATGTTTTCTTAGCAGCAACAAAAATTGAATCTACTCTGCCTCTAATTGCTTAGTGACTCAACAATAACTTTTGCAAATGAACTACATCTTCAATGGCTCAAGGGAAATACTCAATAAATTCAGTTATAGCTAAGTTAAAATACTATACTATTTCATAGACTTTTAAAGATTACGCAGCAAATAGCCTTCTAAGTAAACCATGTCTTGGGGGAACTTTTCATAATTTCATTAGGTTCTAGTGATATCTCAGTTCTGTGTGGCCATCAGTGTCTGCCTCCCTCTACAGAAACTCGGGAAACCTTTTGTCAGTGTCTGACAGCCACAGCTGTCTAGCATCCAGTGAGGAACGACCAGTCGTTTCAGTCCATCTGATACGGGCATTGTTTTCCTCTGTCAGTCCCTGAGATCCTTGGCTGTTTTCTTTTTATGAACAAAACAGACAAATCTGCTCTCTTAACTCAAAAATGCGTTTGTAAGGTTAGATTTGATTTTGTCCCAACCTTTCTACCATTTTCTCTTCCTTCATTCTTTTATTTTTTATACACCCATCCAGCCATCCATTTACTATGTCTAAGTGTGAAAGAACTATGTGAAACCTGTAGCAGATATGGTGACATATAATGCACACACAGCCTTTACTTTCAATAAATTCATAGCTTAATAAAGAGATCCAGAGACCTAGGATAAAACCAAAAACAACCGACTTAAAAAAAAAAGTCAATGAAATGATTCCTATTGATACTCTGCTATACCTGCAGATCAGAGTCTAGCGTAATCATCATGAGAGAGGCTTCTTCCAGCAGCTGATAGGAGTAGATGCAGAGACCCACAGCCAAACTTTAGGCAGAGCTTGGAGCTCTGGGAATCCTGCTGAAGAGGGGCGGGGACTATAGGAGCCAGAGGGGTAAAGGACACCACAAGAACATGGTCCATAGAATCTAAGCAAGGCTCATAGAGGCTCGCAGAGACTGAACCAACTATCAGGGAGCCTGTATAGGTCTGACCTAGGTTCTCTGAATATATGCTATATTTTGGTTGTGTAGTTTGATGGTCTTATGGGACTCCTAACAGGGGGAGCAGGGACTACTTCTGACTCTTTTGCCTGCTTTTGGGACCCCTTTCCTCCTATTGGATTGCCTTGTCCAGCCTTCAAAGGAGGGGAAGTGCCTAGTCTTATTGTAACCTGATACGCCATGTTAGGTTGATATCCCTTGGAGGCCTTCCCTTTTCTGAAGTGAAATGGAGGAGTGTATCTGGGAGAAAGGGAAGAGAGGAGGAAGGGGAAACTGTTTGGGATGTAATATACAAGAGAATAAAAAATAAAAAAGGAAAGAGAATGCAAACAATCTATGTTTATGCTAATGATGTATTGGCAACCATGCAATCTTAATTAAAAATAAACGTGATTGAGAGAGTGCCATATTTCCACTTTCTGTAATAGAGATTTACATATTATGGTGTTTAGTTTTAAAAGCAACTCTATGATTGGTTGCTATTATACTTTCAGTTTGAAAGGTAAAGCAACAGGTAAATTGGGATGAGCAATTTTCTCCAGGCTATAAAGGTTGATGAGTGTGAGAACAGAGGTTTAAATCCTGGCAGTGTATCTCTAGGTAACAGGCATTATGATTCTTTTATCACAATATTAAACTTCATCTTCTCAACAATCATAATAATGATACAATTTTAGATCATCATGATCACAAGTCTCTAAGAATGTCCATTCTCCAAGTTCACACAGGTAAGCCTCTCATGGCTGGTTTCTTTAGCAGGTAGAAAGGATTTTACCTGTTTCTTGGGGTCCTTCCTTTGAGAGGAACATGGAATCCATGAGATGATTCACTGTCCATCCAAAAACACAATTCCTTCACCAGTTGTACTAGCTTGAGTTGGGTTTTGATATTTACAATCAAATTATACAGATACTGCAGATTTAAAAATGTATGTGATATTTAAAAACTAGTACATTTATTTAATGCATGCATATGTGAATTTTGTGTGTGTGTGTGTGTGTGTGTGTGTGTGTGTGTGTGTGTGTGTATGAACACATGCACACATGTGAGATGTGTGGAGGTCAGAGAAAAAATTGTGGGAGTTCTCTCCTTCTACCATGTGGGTTCTGGGAGGGGGGATCATTTGTAGGTCATTAGGCCTGATAGAAGTACCTTTACCCTCTGAGCCAACTTGCCAGCCCATGATACATGTTTTTATCTTTCATTTCCATCTGGAAAGACATGAAACTCTGAGAATTGATGTTAAAAGCACAAAGACAGGGGTGGGGCTTTAAAAATTTGACAAGCTAAATGAAGAGCTCTTGAAAAAAAAAAGGAAGAAATTGATTCAGGCAGAAGTCCTAAAAATGGGATCTGAAACAGAAGACATTTAGGAGGTCATAAAACATTGACAAGATTTGTTTTTATAGTGATAAAAGAAAAAAATGTTCTAAATAGTGGGTGTGGTATATATGATGACATATGTTGGCAAGCTCATTTTTGTTGGAAGCAAGCTGAATTGAGAATAACCGAAAGACTCAATCAGAAGGTGTCTAGATCAGAATGTAGCAAGCATGGAATATTAGATGTTCAGACATTAATTTATTTAAGGGACTGTAGGCAACAGAATCATAATCCTTAATTAGATCACTGTGGTTATGTCAAGTAGTATAGCATGTGAAAAGAAGTCACACAAAAACTACATAAGGGCTTGTAGCTAGAAGTTTTCCTGTGTCCCAGCTGGTCCGCAGCTGCTCAGACCTAAGTAAACACACAGAGGCTTATAGTAATTAAAACTGCTTGGCCATTAGCTCAGGCCTACCACTGACTAGCTCTTACATTTAAACTCAGCCCATTTCTGTTAAACTATATGTTGCCACATGTTCCGTGGCTTTACCTGTGTGCCATTACATGCTGCCCCCTAGATGGCGGGCTGGCATCTACCCACTCAGCCTTCCTCTTCCCAGAATTCTCCTTGTCTGTCCTGCCTATCCTTTCTGCCTGGCTACTGACCAGTTAGCTTTTTATTTATCAGCCAATCAGAGTAACACACTCACAGCATACAGAACATCCCACAGCAAGGGCTCATTGAGAAAAATGAAAAAATAAATCCCTTAGGAGGAACTTTCCAGAATAATTACATTTTGATTAAGCTTATAGTCTGCCACAGTAGAACTTCCCACATACACCTTCCCCAAAGCAACAAGGGAAGCACACACAAAGCATTAAACAATGTGGGTAATCATGTGGGCACACTGACCACCAACACTGAATGTATTAAAATGATATTTTCTGTTGTTAAGGAATTGTCTTTACTCTGGAGCCCTTAAGACCTTAATTTTGTCATTCAGAGAGTATGTACCTAGGCAGAAAGCAGGAGAGAGGTGAAAGCAGAAGATACAGACCATTAAAATATAATTTAAAGCCCACACAATCCAAATTTTGCTGGCCATATGAAGATATTATTAAAACATTTATAGACTTACATTTACAAGCATCCATTGAGATTTAAAATTATGGTACTTACGGACAGTCTGTAAAATAATGATTTTTTATGTGTTCTGCTCATATGTATTTATCCCCATTTTAGTGGAGACTAAAGTGATACAATGGGTCTGACAGCCAAAGCCAAACAATTGTCAATAAGATGTTTCTGATAAATGATACATGCCTAAATATATTTTACAACATGTGGAAAGTAAAAGATAAAACAATTATACCTTAATATGATCAAAATAATATGGGAGTACTCTATAGGTTTAATATTATATTGATTATATTAGCTTATCCTTTTTTGACTTCTACATTGATTTCTTGGTTTTATTACCTAAGTGGCTAGAAAACAATAGATGAATAAAACCCTATAAATGAAGACATTATGAAATTTATATGGACATACAATGAGGACATACTTTTGGGTGGGTAGGGATTGAAGAATGGATCTGGGAAAAGTTGGAGGAAGGAGTGAAGGTAATCAAATACAGTATATGACATTCTTAAATTAGTAATAAAATGTGCAAAAAAGTAAAAAAAAATATATAATTTAACAAATCTAAAATGTGCAGCGATGTGGCCAGAATACAAGAGAGAACAGGGTGCTGGGGGCTGGAGAGATGGCTCAGCAGTTCAGATCACATACTGTCCTCGCAGAGGACATAAGTTTGGTTCCCACTATCCACATCAGGTGGCTCACAACTCTCTGTAACTCTAGCTTGAGAGAGTTCAGTGTCCTCTTCTGGACTCTGTAGGTACCGACACTCATTTGCATATACCCACACAGACAAACCCACATTATATACATAATTTAAAATAATAATTTTTTTTACAAATTTCCTTTAAAAAAAGAAAATAAACAGTAAAAACTTTAGGAACAGCAGCCTTCGTGAAAGAACTTACTGTATTGTTTAAAAAAAAAATGAACAAACAAAAAAACAAGGGCTGGCTTAGGCAAGATAAAGAGTAGAGTTGGGGAAGAGATGGTCAGTTATTTTAGGCAGAAAGTTCTTGTGAGGAAAAGCAGAGAGTTGACAAGCTAGAGAAACCACCACACTTCTGAACTGTTGGTGGTCTAAAGCAATAGTCTCAGGTTAATGAGACAGCACTAGGCAAGAGGCAGGATCCTTCGCATAGAAGGCCCCGGAGAGAGGTCCAAACTACTTAATATAAGGCACTAAGCAAAAGAGCTATCGAATAACACCACACAAAGTGTGTCCAGGAAACTTCTGAGCATAGAGGCATTTCACCTTGATCCTCAAGAACAAACTATTTATATCTAGGGAAAGCCTAAAATTAGATAGGATTGCAAAATTCCCACTGGCATACATAGCCACAGTCATCTGTCAGATCCTAATGTTCAGAATTCTATTGAAATTTCCTCTTAGTGTCAAAGCAAGAGACTGGTTAAAACACAAATCATTACCATCTTGACTAAGATATTTTAATAACAGATGCCTTCCAATACAAATTATCTTTTGTTATCCTGTAAATCTTCTAGTTCAGAATGAGATGTCAACAAACACTGTCATTACATTGCCAAGGGACATAAATGGCCTTTTAAAACGGGTTTGTAAAATAGCTGTTATTTCTTTTTGCATTTAGTATATGCCAGTCCCTATGCCATGTGCTCTATACAAATTGTTTACATATTATATAACTAAAATCACTTCTCTAAAATACTTACTATACCATTTCCCTGCTTCCATCCACAATTTCCTATACACATAGTATGTGATGGAAAAGTATGATGAGACTAGGTGAGTGGTGCTGGCAGTGTGGTTGAGTGCTCACCTAACAGGAGCAAAGTTTTAGTTTCAAGCCTTGGCACTAAAACAATACTGACAACGATAATGTAGAAAAATAGAGAAATCAAGGGAGGATGGAAAAGAGGGGATGGGTAGAGGAGTCCAAAGACCCTCATTCTGGACCATTCTAGTTAGAGAACAGAAACCAGTTACTTGACCTCTTTAATGCCAGATGTTACTTATTTGTGAAAATAGAACCCTGCTTATACTCCATGGTGATAAAATTCAGTGTGTTAATCCAAATGAAGATCTCTAAGTGATTCTGGCATTACAGAATACTGTCTGTAACTGGAGTTCTTGACCCCTGTGTGCTCCCTCTGACTTCTGTGAAGAATTTCTGAATATTATTGTGCCACACATAAAAAGTGTCTTTGTTCAAAATTAGCACAAAACTACTCCAGGTACCTTCAACAAACTACCTTTTAATGAAAACACTATAATCTATAAAATAGAAATGTTCTATGTTTTAGACTAATAGTAATTTAGTGAATAATATCACAACAAATAAACTGTTCCTCCTCAATTATTTCTAGTATAATAAAAGAGAATTATAATTATTCAGCCATTTACATGTGATGAAGCAAAATGTGATCCATATAGGCAGTAAGATTTGAACTAACTCCTAAACAAGCCACTCCTAAGCATCTTGGACAGTCACTGTATGCATGTGAAACAAGGACAGAGTTGCCACCTGTCATCAAGGTCTACATATCATAGGGGCCAGCCAAAGACTGCTGAAAACACGCATTGAAGAGTTTCTCCCAAGGCTAGTTTTCCCAGCTATCACATAGTCATACTTGTCATACTCATGGCTTTCTTGATACAGTTTCATTGGGCTGATGGACATTTTAGCATTTTAAAAGCTTTCTGAGAGTTTACAGAGATAAGGATAAAGTGAGAGAGGAAATATACATGGGGCCAGCAAAACTGGAATCAACACATACTCCTCTAGCACTTGTGAGGCATGAAGCTATGGTTTAATGTCATTCAACTTTCATCTGTCCTCTATAAAAGTCAGATAATATTTAGTCTGTGTGTGTGTGTGTGTGTGTGTGTGTGTGTGTGTGTGTGTGTGTGTGTGTATGTGAGAGAGAGAGAGAGACAGAGACAGAGACAGAGAGACAGAGAGATAGACATACAGACACACATATAAAGATAGATAGATAGATAGATAGATAGATAGATAGATAGATAGATAGACAGACAGACAGATAGATAGATTAGTGGTAGATATGTTTTAAAATAACCAGTGGAAACAGAACTGCAGAATGTGTATATTATTATATAAAATCAGTTATATCATCACTCATTTAACCATCTGGATAGAGCTCAGGTGATTATTTGACTATTTCATAATACAAATCACAAATGACACATAGTTTAAAGCCGTGAAGAATTACAGAACATTGAATCAATGAATAATACTTCAAGGCAACACTAGAAACTACATACAATGGTGACCATCTACAGCCCACAGACAAACAAGTGCCAGAATTTCATCACATTAAGAAATTGCCAAGACATTGTCATCTTGTTGTACAGTTGTCATTTTAAAAAATAATCTTTTAATATGTTCTAGACCATGTCTTTAGGACATGGAGACAGGAGATAAAAGGCAACATTTAAAAGTTCAAGTGATTTTTTTAATGAAGATTTATTTTTAAAAGCACCTTGCAATAATTCTGGTTATGAGTATTTTGAGACATTGTGAAGGTTGTAGAAGGCTTCCCAAATATTTCCTACCACCCAGCAGAACTTATGTAGAATGTCATGTTCAGGCTCCCAAACACATGTGAGAATCACAAATATTTTAACTCTGGAGTTCATTATAGACCAGATTTCTTTACTGTTATTTAGCAGTTAAAACATAGAAGACTACAGCTGCATCTTCTCCAGGTATTAGATGTTTGGCTAAAATGTACTACTTTGCTGAAGGAGGACCTAAAAAATTAATTCTTTGAGAATTTCATGGCATGTGTTTTGATCATATTAACTCCTCCCCCTCCCCTAACTCCTCCTAGATCCTTCCCCACCTTACTACCTGCCCCTGAAATTATGCATTATCTTTGTTTTTTAAATAAGCCATCGAGTCCAATTTTTGCTCTGTATACTCCTGGGTATGGGACACTTCCTGGAGTGTTTTATGTACTAGGGGGCACACCCTTAAAGAAAACTGTCTCTTCCTTCTCACAAATCCATCACTTGTCCATAGGCCCTCTGTTAGGGATGGAGACTCATCAATTCTTTCCACTTTTACTTCTGGGTATAATCTTGTTTGATAATTTTCCATCTGGTAAATGCCTACCCAGATGTGTCTATCACATGTTATATTCTGTTAAACAATTCTTCTTGGGTGTGCTTTGAAGAGTTAATTAAAATACAATCTCTTGAATGACATTTTTTCCAACTCCTCTGATTCTTCCTGACTGTTGGTGAATAGGATATCCAATGCTATCACAAGGCAAGGGCTTCTGAACCATACACGTATTAACATGAAAAGATCAGTGTTGCGAGTAACGTGTTACTAAAGTGTGGCTAAAGGGCACCTTTTCCTAATTTACTTTAAAAACACACTCAAAGGACAGTATAGTTTGGAGGTTATTCCTAAAGGCTGCTTTCCTCACAGTTTCCTCTTATAGCTTCAAAAGGAATGAAACACACAACCACAAATTCCCACAACTCAAAATTTCTACTGCAGATGTTAATGGACCTCATGAAGGCCATCTCAGATTTTCCCCACAGATGAAACTTCTCACAAGTGCCAGCCCACACCATGCTTGTTATAACTGGCTTCCTTATTTTTTTTTTTTTTTTTTTATTTTTTTTGGTTTTTCGAGACAGGGTTTCTCTGTGTAGCTTTGCGCCTTTCCTGGAACTCACTTGGTAGCCCAGGCTGGCCTGGCTTCCTTATTTACAGGCTGCTCCCTGAAGACGCAGTGTACATACACACCAGTTTTTATCTCATCAAATGTGGCTTTCTGGAGAGAAAAGAACGCCTGGACTAGTATGTAAAAACAGATTCAGCACATATTCATGGAATACACACTAAATATTCAGCCACTGAATATCTGAAGTTCTAATTGATCTGTGTATCCTGTGTTCTATGCAATATACCTGGTCAAGAAAAAAATGTCATGCTGAATAGTTTTAAAATAGTTTAACTTTTATTTTTATGTGTATGCGTATTTTGCCTGCATGTATTATCTGTGCACCACTTGTAAGTAGTATCTGTGGAGGCCAGAAGAGGGCACTGGATTCCTTGAGACTAGAGTTATGGATGGTTGTGAGCTGCTGTGTGGGTGCTAGGAATCAAACCCGGGTCTTCTAAACTAACCAAGAGTCCTTTGTTGAGCTTTCTCTCCAGGTCTTAAATTGCTATTTCTTAAAGCAGTTAAAATTTCTTATAGGAGCAATAGGAAAACAATATGTGTTGATTTGTTTTGACTCTGGATGTTACTGGCTAAGTGACCTTGGATAAGACATTTTAATCTCTCTGGATCTCAGCTATCTTACTCTTAAAATAACTGTCTATATCACAAAAATTGTTCTAAAGACTAATTGAGTCAAACCACATACATTATTTAGGGAAGCACTTGGCAGAGTTAGATTTCATTTAGCATTGAAAATTCTGTCACTTAAATGATATTTAATTCTATCTCTTAAATGAATTTCTGCAAAATTGAAATTCTTCCCTGTGTTTGTATAGATCTCTGTAATATGGATAAGAATCAAAGAAAGTCTTGGTGCAATATTTATGGGAAAATGTCATTCTAAGGCCTTGACGCAATAGAGATTCATGTATATAAAATAGACTAAATAGAGTTTTCAAACATGAGATATGGTTACAGTAAAATTATGTCAATTCCACGTTTTTTATTTTTCATGTCTGAAAATTAGACTATCAAATGCAACTTAAACAATTATGTGCAGAGTATCATTGTAAATTCTTCATAAGCACATATTCAAACCACATGCTCTTGTCATATCAGGGCAGGAAGACAACACAAAAACAAGCCTTCTTGTGTATTGGATCCCTGTTTGCAGAAATGTTCTATAAATGCAGAGACACACACTAGGATGAATTTTGAAAATTAAGGCCAGAAAACACTTTCAGCAACATAACTGACTTACATGACTATTGAAATCCTGTAATATTATTTGCAAAATCTTATGAAATTGCCTTTGATATAGAAGCCCTAATTAAAGTTCTCTAGCTGACTGTAGCTAGAGTTTTCCTGCCTGGCCCACAGTCAGGACAAATCTCTATCACCTGCCAGTCCCACAGCCGTCAGACCCAACCAAGTAAACACAGAGACTTATATTGGTTACAAACTGTATGGCCGTGGCTGGCTTCTTGCTAACTGTTCTTACATCTTAAATTAATTCATTTCTATTAATCTATACCTTGCCACATGGCTCGTGGCTTACCGGCATCTTCACATGCTGTTTCTCATCGTGGCAGCTGGCAGTGTCTCTCTGACTCAGCCTTCCACTTCCCAGCTTTATTCTCCTCCTTGTCCCGCCTACTCTTCCTGCCTAGCCAATGGCCAATCAGTGTTTTATTTATTGACTAATTAGCAACACATTTGCCATACAGAACATCCCACAGCAGCTGACCTCTGATGAGTATGCTCTGCGTGACAACACAGAAACACCAATGAGCTAAACTTTAGATTCTAAAGGAATCAACAGCAACATTAAAAGTGTCATTTCTGTCAAGCTGCATGACTATTTAGTCTTCATCTCAATCTTGGTAAATTTTTAGTTAGTCCTAAAACAGATGTAAAAAGGGGGTTTGAAAATATTTACATGATGTAAAGGTCATCTATCTACCAGTATCAACATCATAGGCTATCTAAAAACCATATTTAAGAATTATTCAGGAAAAAAATATTCTCATTTTGGACATAATTTCATGTGGAATGAGTTTCTTGGCAGTAGGGGGCTAAAGGAAAACACTTGGTGGCTGACCGAGTTTTTAAGAAAGTTACTCACAAGGATGCATTTAGGCACACCTTAGCTGAATTTGGATCAACAGTAAACTTGTGTATGTCTCTAACTCTTCGGTAAAATGCCAAGGGTCAGTCAGCAAATAGTGCAGGAAGCCAAAGTAAAGTTTCACTGTTGGAACACGCATTGACTCTTCTCTGGCAGGGCCCACAGGCCCCTCCTTGACCACGGCAACACAGACACATGCTTCCATCTTCATAAAGTCTCTAAGTCTTGTTTGAAAACTCATGGGAACCGGCACCACTCATTCCAGACTCAGACTAACCTTTACCCAGACACAACAGAAAGAAGTATAATAAAGCCAGCTGGCCAGTGTAATACCAAGCCCGATGTACCCATCCACATCATCACAAGGCCATTCTTGAATGTTCTCTCTACACGGCATTCAGTGTTGAAAGAAGGGAAGTGTGGCTCATCAGGTAGGAAGCTCTGTCCATTAACTGCTGTATCAATAACAGCCCACAGTTAAACTCACCTAATTTCCTAAAAGTCTTCCTTATTCTCTTCATTACTTAGGAATACTATCATCAGGTTGGGGGTATATTGTGGCTCTGAGTGGAAAGCACTTTCCCAGCATGCATGATGTCCTGGGTTCAAGACCAGCATTGAAAAAATACTACCACCATCATAAGAAATAATAATAAAATAAACAATGACATCTATAGAGTCAACCACATTTCAAACACTGGGCCAAATGTGTTCCAACCAATATATTGTGAAAGTCTCTACTTACGAGGGAAATGTCCAGTGAGGAGAAACAGGCTCACCAAACGAGATGAACCCAGAAGAGTAGGGTCAGTTAGTGGTAATCTAGACTTGTACACCTGGTCTTTGATTTTAAAAGCACCTCTACTAATATCCCTGACATTGTGAGAAGTTGTATATTAAAGATCATCCTATAGCAATAGATTAATCTGGTAGAATATGACTGACATCGGTTGTCACTTTTGAATCCCATGTGATCCACCCCTTCTATTCCCAACACATTTCTCCCCATTAACTATTTTTCTTTGACTACTGATTGTCTTTTTGGTCTTTCCAGGATTATATACATGTTTAAGAAAGGAAAATAAATCAAGTTCGTAATAACTAGCCCACATCAAATGACTGTGTCACACTGTGACATAGGTGGAGGTGGACATTGGAAGAAAGCAATCTTCCTAGGTTTGATCAAAAGAAAAAAACTCTGTTTGACTTTGAAGCTTATAAATTAATGACCACTCAACTCTCTTCCTATATTTTATACTAATTTGTTTAGCACAGAAATAAATTTATTGTGATATCCCCACACACGCATATCATTACTTTTTATTGTCTCTCACTCTCCTGCCTCAGCCTCCCTTTCCTCCTTTTGTTGATTCTCCTCCTGCCCCCAGATAGTTGCCACCACACTTTCTTGACACATGTATTCCATAATCTCCACACAGCTCTGTAGAGAATGCCTTGCTAAACCTGCATCTTTCAGAACAATTTGGAGGAGCACTGTTTTAAGATGGCTATCATTTCCCTCCACTTTACAGATACAGAGGAAGCCCCATTGCTGCAGTTAACCACATGGTCAAGCCGACTAAGAGAATCCGCAAATTACCGAGTCTCTTTGAAAGCATTCAACATAACTACAGAATTCCCTAATTATCCATGAAAAACATAATTTATAACAGTTCACCTATTTTATGAGATTCTTTTTCTTCCCTTATTTTCACTTAATGATTTTTTAAAAGTATGACTTAGGAAGACTAATTGAGGCTTTTGTTGTGAAATGTCTCTAGTGTCTCCCTACTAGTATAAATCAGTTCCTCCACCTTTTCTCGTTGTTCTTTAAATTTCGGTTAGTACTTTCGTCAGAAAGACCCACAGGACAGGTTAATAGGTCTATTATTTAGATGCTTGGACCATTTGAAAACATGTGTCATCATTAAATCCTACTTAGTGTTGGGTGGTTGGAGGCAAAATGTTAATCATTATCTGAAATACTCGTTTCAGTATCAGCCTTTCTTCTAAAATTCCACTTTCCCAGCATTACCTGAGTCTGGCATGCTCTTGTATAATCTTATATCTCATAACACTTCCAAAGCTTCTCGTTCTGTTTGTACACCCATATATCTATCTTCCAACTCTCCATCTAGTTTTTGTTGTGTTAGGGATCAAACTCAAGGAATTAAACAAGCTAAGGAAGAACTCTAGAACTCTTCCACTACATTCCACTCTGAGCTCCTCCTATCCCCCCCCCCCCCCCCCCCCCCCCCCCGCCACACACACACAGAGTTTCCAAATCATATGTGGAACTTTGATTTCCAATGCATTTAACAACCATTACAAGACATCAAACAAACGGTTCAAGCTTTTCATATAGATCAACTGAATTTGTGTAGATTTATTTATTTTTATGTCTATGAGTGTTTTGCCTGCATGAATGAAAGTTCCCTACTTGTATTCACGTGCCTGGTGCCTGCAAAGTCCAGAAGAGGGCGCTGGATCCCCTGGAACTGGAGCTCATGACAGCTGTAAGCCCCATGTGGCCCCTGTAAACAGACTATTTGCAAGAGAAGGAAGTACTCATAACCCCTGGGCCTTCTCTCCAGAATGGCCCCCTTTTAAATGGGAGTTACATGCTCATCACACCGTTTATAGAACCTCCATCAAGCCTACAGAAATGTTCATGTAGTAATTGGGGCATATTTATTCAGCATTCATGAATATTTAATTATAGGAAGTTGTTGAAATTTACTCTATAAAAAGACCAAGGAATATCAAAATACACTGCCCTGTAAACTTTACAGTTTAATAATTAAATACAGTTGGAATATCTTCTTGAATTAAATTTATTATTGCCCAAGTTATTAAATAAGTGTTTTTAAGCCAGGCAGTGGTGGTGCATGCCTTTATTCCCAGCACTTGGGAGGCAGAGGCAGGCAGATCTCTGAGTTTGAGGCCAGCCTGGTTTACCAAGTGAATTCCAGGACAGCCAGGGCTGCACAGAAAAACCATTTAAAAAAAAAAAGTGTTTTTAGTCTGTAGAATTAACCTTCTAAAATATATATAGATTATATATTTAGATTATATATATATAATCTAAAACAATTATACATATGTTTACTAAGCTGAAATTTTTCATAACAGACCAAAATTTTTGAATTTCATCTTGATATTATATGTGATAATTATAGCAATCTATACCTGTGAATAAAAGTGAAAAATACCTACATCTTATAGTTTTATATTTTACAAGCTCTATGTTTATTTTCCAAGACTACAAGCTTTATGTTCTATGGTGAATAAATACTACAGAAATCAGTGATACAAGTCATAAGCCCCTTCCAACTACACTTTCACTTCTGAAACCATTGGTAATCAGTATTCAGATACTAGACATATGAAAAGCACTGCTCCATTAATACAATAATTAGCTTTAGGATGCAATGATACCTAATCTTATCAAAGAGTTGATAAGAAAACAAAGTCTTTTTATTGGGGAATCAATTAGTATGCAAAAGATGTTAATTAACCAAGCTTAATCTAATTAAATGTCAGGAATAAAGTGTAAGATCAGAATAGCAAAGAAAAAAATCAAAACAAATACTGAACTAAGATATCATAGCATTAGTCAGATTAAATTTGGTTGTTCTATTAATGAAAATTGTTCCAGAATCATTAAACATTCAAAACAAATACCAACACATTTCTCCAACCTCATACTTAAGTAAATAAATGCAGAACTCTAAAATCTTTTAGTGAGTGAAATTTAATCAAACATTCAATAACTTCTATATAAACTAAAATGGCAGGTAGTATTTGTTAGAAACCATTCTTACCCTCTTTTCTCCAAAGAAACCATACAAGTCAGTATCCACTAGAGATATATTTTAAAGACCTTAACAGATTATTAATGAGTGGCTAAATATTCATTAAAATGGGTCCAATTGTCTGCCTCAAGTGGAAAGAATACATAGTTATGTGAATGTTTTACATGCTAGATTCAAATTTGAATTCTGTATCATTCTAGGTTTTTAACTTTGGGCCATTTTGTTTAATATGTTTGATTCTTAACTTCCTAATTTATAGAATCTATACAGTAATATCTACCCCAACATTTTAAGAATTAATAGAGCTAAGTCCTTAACTCCATTCAATCTAGAACAAAAAGTCATTACGCATAGGCTAACAACTACAAAGCTCACGACTCTACGTCATAGCAGGACACAGAACACACATCAATTTTCTATTTTAGGTATTCAACAGCCAAAAGGAATTCGGTTTAATTTCCTATGAATCTACTGAATTTTAAATTTAAAAATAAAATTATATAGAGATCATATTAAGAGCATATTTATATGCACTTCCTGGTAAAGGTCAGATTATAAACTTAGTGCAAATTCCTATAGGCCTCCTAATAATATAGAATATTGCCATTTCTCCTGATTATCCTCTACAACTTGATGGTAAGATACTGTTGATGAAGACACATACTTATGAATCATAGAACATGGTGAAACCATCTGGTAGGTAGTGATATGGAAGCTTCATCCCTAATGATCAACATTCATAGTGCCAGAAGCTTCTACTTATATCTCCAGGGGAGAGAAGTAATGAAGAACCTTAATATCTATGAACTCTGTGAATTACAGTAACAACCAGCATGGAAAGATATGCCAGTTGGTACTATAGTAATGTTATAGTAGCAGAAATGGGTTAACAAACTACCTTTTTGACTTAATTTAAGGCCTGGTCTACAAGACAGAACTCATGCTTGTTAACTGGGCCAAGAATCTGTGACTGGGTAGGTCATAGGCCCTAGAGGAAAACCAGCTACTGTCATTCTGCTAAGTGGACATGTAATAAACTAAATGCTTACCCTTATATCAGTATACTAATTCAGGTCTCAAGCCTCATCAGAGAAGCTTCTTTTTGTAGTACAAAGAGATTAATTCAGAAACCAGTAATTGGTCAATGTGTAGAGACTAAGAGACTGGAGTGCTCAGTCTTATATGGGGCATCTGTATAATACATCCTTCCCAGAAGACTCAGACAATATCATGGACAATGGGACAGAAAGACCATAAGAGTGAGAGGTAGCGGAGGAAACAGTGCTTTCAGTACATAATGAGACTGTTGCACTCTCATTGAATGAGACTCATGAACTCACAGCAGCTGTTACTGCATGAACAAGATCTAGCAATAAAAATTCCAGAATGGAGACAGGAAGGACTCACAAAGTTCTACCCGTAGCTTAGGAGTTATTGATAATTGATGGCTATTGGGGAAAGGAATCAGTTTTCTTCAGGGATGTGACCCCAGATAGGCTGTTCATGTTCCTGTGGATGGCCCTATACTCATGCATAAGTAAGTAGCAGTTTGTGGACTCAGAGGTTTAAAAAGGAGAACAAGAAGTTGTGGCTCTGTGCAGGGGGTTGGGGGGAAGTGGTGGTGGTTAGATATAGGAGGAGTGAGTGTCGGGAGAGTTGAGGTGGATTTGATCAAAACACATTGTATTCTGGTAAAAGAATTCTTAAATAATAAATTAAAAATATGAATGCAAAGGCAGGAGAGACAGCTCAGCAGTTAAGAGCACTGGCTGTTCTTCCAGAGGACTTAGGATCAATTCCCAGCACCCATATGGTGACTCACAACCTTCTGTAACTCCCGTTCTGGAGCATCTAATGCCCTCTTCTGGCCTCCATGGGCACTGCACACATGTGGTTCACAGACCCACATGTAGGCAAAATACCCATACACATGTAAGGCGAGGGTTGAGGGAAAGAGAGCTTGGGGGAGCGGGAGATCCCAGCTGGATCAACAACAGAGAGGGAGAACAAGGAATAGGAGACCATGGTAAATGAAGACCACATGAGAATAGGAAGAAGCAAAGTGCTAGAGAGGCCCACAGAAATCCACAAAGATACCCACACAACAGACTGCTGGCAATGGTCGAGAGACAGCCCGAACTGACCTATTCTGGTGATGGGATGGCCAAACACCCTAATTGTCGTGCTAGAAACCTCATCCAACTACTGAGGGATCTGGATGCAGAGATCCATGACTAGGCCCCGGGTGGATCTCTGGGAGTCCAATTAGCGAGAATGAGGAGGGTTTATATGAGCGAGAATTGTTGAGACCAAGGTTGGATAAAGCACAGGGACAAATAGCCAAATGAATGGAAACACATGAACTATGAACCAATGGCTGAGGGGTCCCCACTGGATCAGGCCCTCCAAATGGGTGAGTCAGTTGATTGGCTTGATCTGTTTGGGAGGCATCCAGGCAGTGGGACCAGATCTTGTGCTCATTGCATGAGTTGGCTGTTTGAAACCTGGGGCCTATGCAGGATTGTTTGGCTCGGCCTGGGAGGAGAGGACTGGACCTACCTGGACTGAGTCTACCAGGTTGACCTCAGTCTGTGGGGAAGGCTTTGCCCTGGAGGAGACGGGAATGGGGGGAGGGGGGTTGGGGGGAAGGTGAGGGGGACGGGAGGGGGGAGAACAAGGGAATCCATGGCTGATATGTAGAACTGAATTGTATTGCAAAATAAATTAAAATAAATAAAATAAATAAAAAAAACTAATATATTTAAAAATATATATTAATGTAAAATCACAGTAGGCATTGAGAGGAACAACTTTGCTGATATCTGTAGAAAGGAAGAAGCCAGAAACAAAGTCAAAACTCCTACCATTTCTATTGTTTTCACATAGGACTCAGGGGAGTCAGTTTAATCGAGTGGGTTTGATTCTACCAAGCAGAGGACTTCCCTTACTTCAGAAAGAAACCTGATTTTCAAGTGTCACAAACGTAGAAGCCTGCAGGGGCATCAAAGGAATGGGAACCAGGACAAAGAGAAGAACCTGTTTCCACTCAGCTGCAAACTGTGGCTCTGGAAAACCTGGACCATAAGTGCATGGGATTGTCCAAGCGAAGAAGACATATATTTGTAAAAATGTCCTGGGATGCATAGACGTTTGTTCACATCTGTCCAGGAAAAGCCCACTACATGGGACAACTGGCTCAATGATAAATACATACTAGGTTTATTCATTTAGTATTTTAAAGTATATCCATTAAGTGGCTATTTTTTGGTATTGTTATCTAAATTTAGGAAGTAATAATGAAGGAATGGGACAATGGCTCTTGGCCTTCAGTCCTCGTGTCATTTATACTCTGGTTGATACTCATTTGGTAGTTGAGATTTGGCAATGAATAACTAAAATAAATTGTCAAATTATATAATGTATTCAAAGAGAAAAATATTTTAAAAAGAGAAAAGGGGGACCAGAAACAAAATAATTTGGTGTGTGGGAACAGAAATTAAATGTGATATCAGAGTTAGTCTCACTGAGAGGATAAGATAGGAGGCAAAATCTAAAGGGGAAGAGTAATTTATGCAAGCAAATGAATCAAAAGTGATTATTCCAGGCAGGGGAAATAGCTGAGCAAACCCCCAAAGTGTCCTGTATGTTCAAGAAAAACTGGCTAGTATGAGCAAAGGAGGTGAGCGGAAGGCTGGGGAAGTGCAGGTCTGAGTAATGACTTCCATGACTATGAGACAATGTGCTGGCAGAATGAACCAACAGCCTTAGATACTGACAACATGTAAGTATTAAACGGGCCAAAGAGTTTGAATCCAATAAAACAGACTCCAACTCAAATGTAGCTGCTCCTGAGGGCATCATGGTTCTCCGAAACTCGTGTTGAAGCCCTAGTCGCTAAGGGGATGATACTGGTGGTAGGTTTCGGGAATTCATGTAGGATTATATGAGTTCTCCTGAGTGGAAACCTTCTGACAGGATTAGTGTCCTTAGAAGAAAAGACATGAGAACTTGTGTGTTCCTCTTCCTTCTGCTGGGAAAACACACACATGAAGTCAGCTGTCTACACCCCAGAAAGACAGTTCTTTCAGAATAGGTTATGCTGCCACAGGACTTCAGAATTGTGAGACTATAAATGTTTATAGTTTTAAGCCACCTAGACTATGTGATTTTGTGGAGGCAAGCAAAAGATTTACTGGTTGTCTCCTTAAATATCTAAGCGGGCATGGTATAGATGAAATAGGATATTATTGGGGTTATACAGATGAGGGATGCATGCATGTAAGACAGAAAACACCAAATGATATAAGTATGCATGAATTTGTACTGGTTAAATAAAAATGCCAAAGAAAGAAATTAATTCTATAGCTGATGACAAAATATATTAGTAGCATTATCAACAATCAGGAGGTGAACAGCTATGTAATGACTAGTAATAGTAGAATTGTATAAGTTGAATAAATTAAGTTCTATATCTACAAGTTTAGTAGCTTGGAGTCAAAACAGGACTCCAGATCTGTACAAATTCTAAAGCCAGGTCACCCTATCACTCACACGTGAAGAATTGCAGATAGTGCCCTTGGGAAACCAGCACTTACCATGGAAACTGGAGTTTCATTGTATTTATTAATTAGCTAAGCATACTTGGCTTTGAGGTCCATGTGAATCTGAAATCTTTTGTTGTATGCAAAACATTATAGGTTAAGCATATTAAAACTATGAGAATATTTCTACCAATTCAACACAATCATTCTATGAATCTATTCTATATTAAAGTAACAGTCCCTTAGGCTTATATTTTCACCATTTCTGTGACTTTATAAATTTTTAATATGCATCTCAAGGTTTAGTAGGTAACATTTCTTCAATTTGACTAGAAAATAGCAGAAATTGACTTTTGGAGACACAGGGTTCCTATTTGGTTTAAGTTAGCAGCTTAGGAAATGTCTGTAAGTCCCTTGATTATATGCACATTTTTAGTTTATAGTGTATTTCTCAGATGGAGTTTATAATTTTCAGAGTCTAAAACTATAACAGTTAAAATCTAATAGGTTAGAAAATCTTCCCAAAAATTGCATAATGGCTGAGTTTCCTAAGCTACAGCAAAAGGCCCCGCTTTTTGGTGTGATCTAGCCCAAGGTAAAAGCCTACACTAACAAATGGAAGTAATAAACAAAGATAATTATCTGTATAATTCAAAACAGAAGGAAATTACTTAGCAGAAGCATCTGAATAAGGGGGGCATTAATGTGTTTTACTTTGAGTCAGGTAATTACAGAGTCATCTCTGATTGGAGGTAATTGTAAAGGTAAAATAGAAATTTCTTTCCCTGTACAGCAAGTTAGGCTGCATTTCATTTTCAAGGTTTGGTTTCACTTCGCTTTTTCATTCCTGTCATCTATTTATTCTAAAACATAATATGTTTTCATATGCAATATTAATGTTCCCTAAGCTACAAGAGCCAGGTTGAATTTATTTCACTTTCAAATTGCTTGCTTTGGCTAATAGAAAAATAAAAGCAATTAAGGAGAGCAGTTAGGTACACCAATACTTCCAAGAGGGTTTCAGAAGTATATTTACTTCCATTAGTACATCTCAAAGGTTTATTTGAACATGAACTTCCTCAAACCAAGTTATTATTATGATAGTAAAGTAACAGTTGCTGTCATTTCCTCACAATAAGGTTTAAATGTGTGCCAGGAAATTCCCAATAATTGCGCTTATCCCAGATCATCTTGAACATTCACTTGAATACTAAGACTATTTATCACCTAATTTTACAGAAGAGAAAGTGAGTCTATATGCCTATTCACTCTCTCATGGCTAGTAGTTTATATTCAAAGCAAAGACTCCAGACCTGTATGAATTCTAAAGCAAAGTCATCAAGTAAAGAATTATGCAGGCAACTCCCATGAGAAAAACCATATTTGCCACAGAAGCTGAATTTTCAGTTTGTTTTATTTATGAATTGGCTCAACATTCTGCTTTGAGTTCCTCAATCTTTTCAACAATAAATTTTTCAGCAACTTTTTTAATACAGTATTTGGGGTGCTGGAGAGAAGGCTGGGTGGGTAGAGTGCTTGGTGCATACACAGGAGGACCTGAGTTCAGATCCCGGGAATTTACATAACAGCCAGGTACAGCGGCACGTGCCTGCAAACCCAGTGCTGGGAAGAGGCAGGGTAGAAACTAGAAGATCCAAGGGTCTAGCTGGCTAGCCAGTCTAGCCGAAACACTGAATTTGAGCTTCAGTGAGACACCCTGAGTCAAAAAAGTAAGGTGAAGAAGTGAATGGGAAAAGCAATCCTTACATTAACCTCTGGCTTCCACAACCAAAACATGCACTCACTCTCACAAACCCTGTTTGAATCCTCCTTGCTTCCAGATGAAACTGAGGTGCAATGAAAGACCGATTGATCTGCATTTATGTTTGAAGAACAAAGAAGAAAAGAAACTGAATTTAATTTAAGAGTCTCATGTTGCCACAGGCAGGCTCATTTGTAATCAAGAAGGAGAAACATTTGTTGTGCAGTTCTATAGCTACATCACGTTAGGTTCACTGTTGTATCCTTTTCCATTATACTAAGAAGTAAGTAAATATCTGATTGGCATTCACAAAACAACTTTGCATGCTTGGGACTGATGCACTATAAACCAACTGTCAAAGTTCATGGTGATATGTTAAAAATTGCTTCCTTACTACTTTCTTTTAAAAGATGCTTTATTAATTCTATGATAATTTCATACAATGTATTTTGGGCATTTTTATCCTCTGTCCTCCCCCAGCTTCTAGACTGGCTCCCACTACACTACACCTTCAACCTCCTGAATGTGAGTTAGCTAAAATTCTGCTCTCTACAAAATAAAGCCACATCCGACCCAGCCTGAGACCACATGCCCCACTGACAGGCGTTAGCGTGGTGGGCCATGTTGTTGCACACAAGGTCATTCTGTTCAGGGGGGAAACATTTAGAGTGCCCACCAGACAGGAACAAAAGTGACTAAGAGACAGTACTAAATCTTAAAAAAATAATGCTATGATGACAGGTAGAATTCCTAAAGTAGTTTCCCCAAAGATGCCCTTCCCTGAGTCCCCTGAATCCGTGAATAGGATGAAAGATCATGTCACATAACAGGGTTGATCTTAAGACAGGGAGATGAAGTGAGCTTGCTCAGTTCACCATTGAAAAGCTGAGCAACATCTAACCCGAAGCAGAAAAGAATGAGGAGGGTTTATATGAGTGAGAATTGTTGAGACCAAGATTGGATAAAGCACAGGGACAAATAGCCAAACAAATGGAAACACATGAACTATGAACCAATGGCTGAGGGACCCCCAACTGGATCAGGCCCTCTGAATGGGTGAGACAGTTGATTGGCTTGATCTGTTTGGGAGGCATCCAGGCAGTGGGACTGGTTCCTGTGCTCATTGCATGAGTTGGCTGTTTGAAACCTGGGGCCTATGCAGGATCGCTTGGCTCGGCCTGGGAGGAGGGGACTGGACCTACCTGGACTGAGTCTATCAGGTTGATCTCAGTCCACGGGGGAGGCTTTGCCCTGGAGGAGGTGGGAATGGGGGGTGGGCTGGGGGGAAGGTGAGGGGGGCCGGAGGGGGGAGAACAAGGGAATCCGTGGCTGATATGTAGAACTGAATTGTATTGCAAAATAAAAATAAAAAATTAAAAAAAAATCTAAACAAAACAACAGGCACACAAAGCTGTTTAATGCTGAAGACAATTAATTGTGAGACGGAAACTGAGCTTTACAGTTTCCAGGAGACGGATTCTGGCAACAGCCACACTGATTTTGGAAACTGATTCTCCCCTAGATTCCAGAGCCTTCAGGCTGTGATTATCCAGAAAACTCCACTGAGTCTAAAGGTAATTCTTACTTTGGAACTACACACTAAGTAAGCAAGTGTTGTTTTTAATCTCCCAAACTCATGGCTATTTATCAAGCAGCAATAGAAAACAACATCATCTTCATATGTTAACATTATTTTAAAACATTTTATCAGAAGGTGAAAACAAACTTTTTGCCTCTTAGCAATCAACCGTTCACAACTTAGGATCCGATATTAGTTTTATGTAATGAGCCAGTGGAACCCTAAAACTGAGAGCCTGCCCTAACAGAACACAATGCAAAAGACATTGTAATTAGTGATTACCTACCACACGTGCTCAGAAACAGTTGTTCCACAGTTTATGCAAACATATGCAAAACAAACACCTCAATTAATGATGAGTATTTTGAGAAAAATCATTTGAGACTGAAATGTCTGCTTTCAGTTTAGGATCCCACTGATTTTAACCGTCTTCAGTGGGTTTGGCCTGGAGCAATTATCATCTGGATGACTTAACGGCCATTGTGTAGTTCTCTCTTCTTTCACATTCAGTTTATCATATTCTACAGAACAGTTGTCCCTTCTTCCCATTCATTCAGTTATTTATATGCACATTTACTCGTGAATACTTATTTTCTTGGTTTATATTCCAGTGTTATCATGGTTTGTTTTGCTACAAATTACTTGCTACAAGATTATTCTCCATTTATATACCAGGAGCCTTGTATGTTGGCTCTTGTGTCAATTTTAGAGGTATGTGTTTTTAAAAACATTTGATAATACACATGCAGGCGTATTATATGTTTGGATCAAATCTACTTCCCCATTCTCTCCTTCTAATTCCTCTCTTAACCCCATCACTTTTCACTCCCAATTCCACGTACGTTCTCTTTCTTTCTTTCTTTCTTTCTTTCTTTCTTTCTTTCTTTCTTTCTTTCTTTCTTTCTTTCTTTCTTTCTTCCTTCCTTCCTTCCTTTCCTGCCTGCCTCCCTCCCTCCTTTCTTTCTTTCTTTCTTTCTTTTTTTTTTTTTTTTTTTTGAGCTGAGGATCGAACCCAGGGCCTTGCGCTTGCTAGGCAAGCGCTCTACCACTGGGCTAAATCCCCAGCCCTCTTTCTTTCTTTTTTGAGACAGGGTTTCTCTGTAGCCCTGACTGGCCCTGGAACTCACAGAGATTTGCCTGCCTCTGCCTCCTGAGTGCTGGGATTAAAGGCATGCACCACTGCTGCCAGCCTGTCTTTCAATTTTTAAATACAGACTGCATCCATTTAGTTCTTCCTGTTTGCACATAGGTGTAGAACCATCCATTGAAACATGGTGGACCCTCAGGGTCTGTATCCCTGATTAAAATTATCTCATTTTCCCTCAGATGTCATCAATGACCAACAGCTCCTCAAATAAAGGTGGAAATTTGTGAGCCTTTCTCCCCCATCCATTCTGGGATTTTGGCTGGTTTGATTTTGTGCAAATCTTGTGCCTACAGTCACAACCATTGTGAGTTCATGTTTGCAGCAGCACTGTTGTGTGTGGCAACAGTTGTTTTGCTACAGATGTCTGCTCCCTCTGTCTCTTACAGTCATTCCATTCCATCTTCCATGATGACTCCTGAGCCCTGAGGGGAAAGTGCAATATAGACGTCCCATTTAAAGCTAGGATCTGACTAACTGCTTTCTCTCTGCATATTGACTGGTTGCCAGTCTCCGTATTCGTTACCATCGACTGCACAAAAAGGCTTCTTTGATAAGGGTTGCAAGATGCATTAACTTACAAGTTAAGAACTTGGGGGTAGTTTCTTACTATGTTCATTAAGTGGAATAATAGCACTTGGTTCTTCCTAGGGCCTATGATTTATCCAATAAACAGTCCCAGTCTGGGTTCCACCACATAGAATGAATTGGACTTTAAAGCCAATCAGAATATGGGTGTTTCCTCACATAACAGTGGTGCTACTACGGCACCAGTAGGCATATCTCCCTATGCTGGTCATTATTTCATCTCTCGGGGTTCAGAACTAGATAAGAATTACAATGATTTTCTCCTCTGCATACACAGTACCTTCTAGAAGTATGAAAGCAGCTGATTGGGATGAGGCTTCCAGGTCAATACTGGCTTGATTTTTTCCATGTTCTATTACTTAAGTATATGATACCTTCTGCATTAGGGTCTTATCATCAAGATCTGGGAGGTATGCAAGAGCACTGGCAATTACCTGGAATATTTGGGGAGAACTATGGGTTACTGAGGTGGTAACCCATACTGGGGTTTTTATTCGATAGCCTATGGTATCTGGGTGAGGAATTGTTATCCTATTACAGGGTAACTTCATTTAAACCCCTTATATCACCCCCCTTGTGTGTGTGTGTGTGTGTGTGTGTGTGTGTGTGTGTGTGTGTGTGTGTGTGTGTGTATGTGTGTGTTCTACAGTAGCAGTTTTCCCTGTGGCATTTTCAGAGTTTTTCAATGTTAGATATCCTTCCCAATGCTATGTCCTCTACCCTTCCCTGCCATCCTCTATTCCATTCAATCCTTCCTGTTCCATTTTCACATTTTTAAACCTTCATATTACATGTGTTCTATCCCCTTCTCTTGAAATATCTCCCCCCACTGTCTATTATTAGTGTTCTAACATTTATGGGTATCACATTTTAAACCCACATAACTAAAGGTTCAAAACTAGTATCTGCATATAAGGGAAAATATGTAGCAGTTGTCTTTCAGCATCTGGGTTACCTTACTCATAATAATTATTTCCAGTTCTATCCCCAGTACCTTGTTTGTTTGGGTTTTTTTTCAAAGCATTTGCTTTTATGATGTTTGAAAATCATCCTGTATCTTTCTTCATTGGTTGGAGAGTCATTCATTCCTCCAAAGAGCTTTACTTTCTCTTGCTTAAAATGATATTTTGAAATCAAGATCTGGGCATTTGTAGGGAATATGTTATTACTTCTCCTTAGTGAACACAATATTATACATGTGTGCATGAGTATACACACATATGCCCATCTGTACATACACATCTTAACCTACATATAGAAATATACTCATGCTTGTTCTCTATATGTCATCTACCCCTCCATTCATCTGTTAATATCTCTGCTTCTAATCCATATTTCCTTCTCCATTCTTTTGTAAATTCCCTCTCATAATGAAAATAGTGACTCTGATCACTTATGGTATATTTTGTACGCTCTTTCAGTCATCATAAAGATATTGTCACATTTAAGAATACTCTGAAATGGACAAGTGGAAAGATGTAGGAAAAATCTAAAGATCTCAGTTTAAAGCATCTTAAAACGAGTTTTTCAATCAGTCTATTGCTGAAAATTGTTAGCTCAAGAAAATAAAGTTAAAAAACAATGAAAAATAAAATGCGTTTTTCATAATTATAGTATTGTGTTTTTTATTATTCTATTTCTACTACTAATGTTAGTTGCTGGTTTTTTTTAATTCAACTCTATCAATTTATATAGCTTATAGGTACTAGATGCTGATTTTACTAGCACTTAGGAAAAAATCAAATAAATAAATAAGTAACACACATACCTCACACAGATAAAAAATATACAGGTCTAGATTTCCTATTTTTATTCAGTGAATGAGAACATATGCCATATGTGGCTCTTAGCACTTTGTATCATTCTATAGTAAAGGAAGCAGGACTCCTAAAGAAAAAAAATGAGGCAACAATATTAAAAAAGAAGCTAGTACATTATGCACTATAAGAAAGCTATCAAGAAATAATGTGAGTCATGTCAAACAGTCGCTGGAGCTAGGCTAAATGGATGGGCCACACCTGCTTAATGGTGTGAGTGAATGGAAAAGTCACGGCTGTTCAGACCCGAAGGTCAAAGCAATGAGCACACATTGAGTAAAGTGATATCTGGAAGCTGACAGAGATGAACAAAGGGAGGCAAACTAAAAGGGCGGTTTCCTGCCATCTCACAGAAGATGGGATCAATGAATGCTAACTCAAGAGACAAGCTAGCTCGGCTGAGGAGCCATACCATATTCCTGTAGATACTGTATTACTACAAGGGAAATACTGTTCCATACTCTTCAGTGGAGAAGAGGAGCAACTTTATAACTGAGTGATCTAAACTAAATTAATATCACCAAGAAAGGACAGATGTGTGTTTTCTCTTGTGTGTGATACCCACAGGATCAAAATGTTACTTATATAATATTCTGTATATGGTTCTTAAATCAAAAGTACCTATCCATGAGAGACTATCAGACTGACCCAAATTAAGTGGCTCCAAAAGTGAGATATTATATCTATGTCAAATTTCTTGAATTTGGTAACTATTCACACATGCATAAATACATATCCTCATTCTTAATAGATACACATTGGGGGTTTTTAGGAGCAATAGAATATACTAATGCTCAAATTATAGTCACACGGTACAGAAAAATAATTATATCATCAAAAAAGTATAAACACATTTATACCAATATGTTAAAGGGGAGAAAGATGATCAAGAACCAACTGTGGCAAAATGTCCCAACTGAAAAAGCAACATGGAAGTGCCTTCTGCATCAATCTTGCTACTTTTATGCTAATCTGAAACAAAGAAAACTCTGAAAGAGATGCAACAGAATCCCAGAAAAGTGAACCTTTCAAATTTGAAGTCAAATAGAATCTGATATTCTTTTTTATAAAAATTTGAAAAGCACAATAGATGTAACAAATTTGGAACTGTTCATCTTTCATCTCTTTTGCCTAGAAGGCATCTTACATACACAAGCTTTAGTTTTACTGCATTTAGTAAACGAAATTCATTTTTCAAGTATTATAGCAAATGTTATTGCTCTTATCTATTTATTTATTTTGTGTGCATATGTTTAGGTGCACTTGTGTGGAAACAAGTATAGAGGCCAGAGGTCAACTCTGAGTGCTGTTCCTCAAGTATCATCCACTTTGTCATCTGAAACAGTGTTGCTCTCAGTGGCCTACACCTTGTCAACTGGACTGGACTGGCTGGCTAGTCAGTGAGCCCCAGGGATTTGCCTGTCTCTGCCTACTCTGATGCTGGAATGACAAGTGTGAGGTGTCACTCCTAACCTTTCACCTGGGCTCTGGTGACAGAACTCTGGTCTCAAGCTTGTGCAGCAATCACTTTACTGAGTGAGATGCGCCCCCCCCCCCCCGGGGGGGGTTCCATTTCATTGTGTTCATCAGCTGGTATTCTAAACCAACCATTTCCATAGAGAATGTCTTTAAACAGAACCCTTTCCACATTCCTTCATCAACGTTCTTTACAACCCATCAGGGACAAACAAGATTCCATTATTGAGTACTCATCTAAACTTGGATTCAAAAAATAAAATGGCAATTTAAAATTCAGCCCAGCCAGAAAAAAATAAGCAACAAAAGGCTTTTGTTTCACTGTTTGCTTGATGTTCACCTCCTGTAAACATGCTTGCTTCTTTATGCCTGCAGGTATATTTACTAATATCACTAGACTAGAACATATTCTTTACATCCAAGTTTAACACAAAATAAATCCACATCTAATTTCCTGGGCAATTTCACATCTACCTCAGAGCTCTTTAGACAAAACATTCTCACGAGATGTGAGCAGCCACTGAAAACATGGGTTTTGTTTTATTCTTTCCTCTCATTAATCTTACCTCTGAATTTGTCAGTCAGCCACTTCTGTGAAATAATTCAAAGTGGCAACTTCACATAAGTAGTTTCCTTATTAATCATCTTTAAGTTAATTATTTAAACATGAAATTGTTAAAGAAAGCATCCTCTGGCATTCTTTAACCTTAGAAATAATTTCATAAAATATAATGTGAGCCTGTTTGATGTTTTCTAGATTATTTGGTTTCTTAGAATTTCCTTGTTCTTATTTCTTAGTCAATGCTACAGTACTTTTTCCATTAGAGAATGATAGTATAAATGGTTCCAAACAATAACTATTTAGAGTCAACTTCTAATACACTATGCTAGATTTAGTGTAAATTTATAATAGCAAAAAAAATAATTTTAGTCATTTTCATAAAAGTTTAGCTTGTGGCAAGTAATCTCTCAAGCTAAGAAGATTAGGGTGGTTTAGTCACAGTGTGTTATGGATATTTAAATATATACAGACAGAGAAAGAGAAAAAACAGAACAAATGATAGTGTATTTGTTAAGTTTCAATGATGATCAATTTCTGAACACTCTCATTTTATACATCTCTACATGCTGACCACCCCACTATATGACTCAAAATTAAGTCCAGGTAACAGGTATTTTGTTGCAAATATTTGGCATATACTGTATCTCTAGCTGATATACGTTTTATTTGCCATAACAACAATAACACTGTCTGTCATTCTCAAGTAATTCATCCTTTCATTTCATTAAGAATTACATTTTAGAGGAAACGTTACATTAAAAAAAGCCCTAAATAAAGACCACATGAGAATAGGAAGAAGCAAAGTGCTAGAGAGGCCCACAGAAATCCACAAAGATACCCACACAACAGACTGCAGTGGTCGAGAGACAGCCCGAACTGACCTACTCTGGTGATGGGATGGCCAAACACCCTAATTGTTGTGCTAGAAACCTCATCCAACTACTGAGGGATCTGGATGCAGAAATCCATGACTAGGCCCCGGGTGGATCTCTGGGAGTCCAATTAGCGAGAATGAGGAGGGTTTATATGAGCGAGAATTGTTGAGACCAAGGTTGGATAAAGCACAGGGACAAATAGCCAAATGAATGGAAACACATGAACTATGAACCAATGGCTGAGGGGTCCCCACTGGATCAGGCCCTCTGAACGGATGAGACAGTTGATTGACTTGATCTGTTTGGGAGGCACCCAGGCAGTGGGACCAGATCTTGTGCTCATTGCATGAGTTGGCTGTTTGAAACCTGGGGCCTATGCAGGATTGTTTGGCTCGGCCTGGGAGGAGGGGACTAGACCTACCTGGACTGAGTCTACCAGGTTGACCTCAGTCTGTGGGGAAGGCTTTGCCCTGGAGGAGATGGGAATGGGGGGGGGGGTTGGGGGGAAGGTGAGGGGGACGGGAGGGGGGAGAACAAGGGAATCCGTGGCTGATATGTAGAACTGAATTGTATTGCAAAATAAATTAATAAAAAAAAAAAACCCAAAGAACAGCTAAAATTGATGTTTTAAAAAATCTGAGATACCTTCTAATTATTTGTTGTAGAATACACCAGCAGGGGAAAATTCTAAGTGCCATTAAGTGCTTGTCTGTGGGATAGACAGAAGGGCGGAATGTAAAAAGTCTAAGACAGAGGAAAGAATGTAGCATTTCTTTTTTACAAGTTGGACTATAGGTATCAAGCAAATTGCAAATAGAGAAACTGTGAAACCATGATCCCAAAAGCAGCAGTGTGCTAGGGTCATCCCAGAAGTCTGACACATTTGCACATCCCTTCCCATCTTCCCATTCATTGCCATGGCAGAAGTATGCATACTATGGAAATACTCATCGCAACTCTCTCTCCCACTTCAGAGACCATCCTCAAAAACTGGGACCACCTTACAAACTTTTTGCACTGAAACATCCAACATAGTAATTCAACATTTCTTTAAAGTATACTAAAGTTTGTAATGTATTTAAAAATGGGATACTGCTGAAGACTTTATGTGTAAGGGTTACTTTTGGTTGTATAATTATAAAAAAAAATTATTGAGAACTCAATCAAACTATACCAAGAAGGATAAACAGGACTTCACAAATGAATGTCAGATACAATATGAAATGGTAAAGAGGCATTTACTAGGAAAGACATGGATAATGAACCACCCCAGATCTTAAAAAAATAAGGATGACCTAGATCTTGAAGTCCCTCCAGAATGGTCAGTAAGCAACTGAGCAGCCCTCTGATAGACATATCTACCTGACTGCAAAGATTCTTTTTGTGGTAGCTTGAATGAGAAATGTCCCCCACAGGCCCTGGTATTCAAACACTTGGTTGCCAGTTGGTGCCACCGTTTGGGGGGGGGGAGTGAGGATAGGTGGTGTGGCATTGTTGCCAGGAAGTACATACATCACTGGGGGCAGGCTTTGAGATTACACAGTTCTGTCCTGCTTTCTGTTTACCCCCACTGCTTCCCGTCTGCATTTGGAGATAAGAGTTCTAAGTTTCCTGGGCCTGGGGCCTGCTGCCTGCTGCCATACTTTCTTCTTAATGGACTGTAATCTTTCTGGAACTATAAACCCAAATTCCTCTACAAAGTGCCTCAGTCATGGTGTTTATCACAGCAGTTAACACAAAATACAACACTTTTCATTGGGAAAGAATCATAGCTGAGAGCAGACTCTGGGACCTGAAGGTGAAGCTGATGCCCAGGGCAGGGCCTCCACTTCCCTGGGTCTAGGAAGGTAGTGGTTTGATATACTGGGGTATCATTCAAATGAAACTATATCTAAATGGCATGAAATACAAGTTAGGAAAAAATCTGAATCACAGTGAAAAAATATAATTGAAGAGAGGAGGGAATGAATGAGAAATACTATAGAATCATCAATAAAATTGGAGGACCAAAGTTGGAAGAGGCAGGGCTATACCACATAGAAGACATGTAGAGAGTGTCCTTAAAATGCAAGCCTGGATGACATGGGGCATCCAAGTGTCTTAACAGAGAAACTCACAGAAGGGGATGTGTTGGTGAAAGACCTACCATTTTTCCTGAAGGCTGTTGTCCAGTGGAATTTTTCTGTTAGTATATTTGACTCTTAGGAGAGACACCCATAGTCTGCTCTGAATTACGGAAGGAATAATAAAATTAAAAATACAAGCCACCTTATCAGCTGCTTACAAATGATTTCCCATTTTCACACTTAATATTCCTTTAAACAAAATCATTTGGCTGAGCAGCCTTACTAGAAGAGATTTTACGTTTCCTAATGAAATTTGTAATGACTCCCCACTTTAGCCAATGGAAAATTCAGGAAATTGCTGTGGTCAGTTACAGAACAATGTATACCGTTTCTAATAAAGTTAAGAACAGAAAATATCAAAACTAAATGTGAAATATGGTAGTCTTATGTATGTGGGAAGTGGATCAATAGCCTCATTACTGGTCACATACAAATAGGGACATGGTGGTAATAGTTGGGTCACAGTAGTACACAGAATAATGTATATCGGAAGGGAGAAAGTTACAAACTATCAGTAGGGCTTCATAGGAAATATGTTAATTTCCATGATACAAAGTCATTTTTATTCTGGAGTAGATAGGTCTAGAAATCTAGAAGCACACCTTTTATATTGTCCTCATACACATGAAAAATAATGTATTATTATTGGAAAAATTTAAAAATTCTAATATTAATTTAAAGTACACATACTATATGCACAATTTTTGTTTGGTGGTAAAAATTTAAAAGTTTAAAGGAAAAAATTTTAGTTCTCCATAGTGTGAGTTAAAAAAAAAACTATATTCTTCTCATGTAATGTTTATTGAAAAATCCCTTTTCAAACTAATATGTTTTCCCATATGGAAAGTAAGAGTGTAGCAAGGATGATGTGGAGTAGAGGAGGGAGGGTGGAGAGAGGGAGAAAGAGAAAGGAGAGGGGTGTGGTGATATGTTGTGTACCCCAATAAAGCTTGCCTGGGGAATCAGAGGACAAAGCCAGCCACTATATTAAACATAGAGGCCAGGCAGTGGTAGCACATGCCTTTAATCCTAGCATTTGGGAGGCAGAGATCCATCCAGATCTCTGTGAGTTCAAGGCCACACTGGGAACAGAGCCAGGCATGGCACACACCTTTAATCCCAGCACTAGGAAGTAAGTAAGATGGCAGGGCACAGAATGGTATATAAGGCATGAGTAAACAGGAAGTCTCTCTCTTTCAGTGGAGGATTTCATAAGGGTAAGAACTAGTGGCTTGCTGATTTGACTCTCTGATCTTTCAGCTTTCACCCCAATATCTGGCTCCAGGTTTTTTATTAAGACCCTTTAGCAATTCATGTAACAGAGAGGAAGGGAGGGGAGTTGAGGGAAGGATAAGGGAAATGAGGAGAGAGAGCTGGGTAGTAAGCAATGGTTTTCAACTGACGCTGAGGGTATTCAGCACGGACACACAAGAACATTCTAGAAAATGTCAAAGGACCCATGATGCCCCATAGGACAAGCTTTTAACACAGAAAAGCCTAGAATGTGAGACAGACAGACATCATTCTTCCTAAAGGGGAAGGGGGACATGTAAAACTCTCACTTCTTTCATGATTACATTTAACTTGTGATGGAGAACCAGGGCTGGGGCAAAGCTGAAGCTATGCATATTTTTAAACTTACTGAGCCAATCAGGTTAGAGAAGGAAATAAAGGTCATCCAAATTACAACTGGAAGTCATTACCTGTATCTGCAGATGTTATTACTTTTGTAAAAACTTAATATTGCATCAAGTGGCTGTTGGAACTGATAAACGTAAAAAATTTATGACACAAATTCTCTATATAAAAAAGAGTAGCATTTTTACGCACCAATAATGAACCTATGACAAAGAAATCAAGAAATTAATTATATTTTTATTAGCTACAAAAATTTTTGTATTGATATATATAATCATATATCATATAAATAATTATATGTTATCTTAAGTACATATCTATCACATATGTATTACATATATCACATAGTTGTGATTTACCCCATAAAGATATTCAAAATTATTACTCCAGAAAAATTAAGCTTTTCAATTGAATTTCTTAATTAGAACTGTGGTTTCATAATGAGAGATTTCCAAGACTCCTGTGCATACAATAGTAGAAGTAGTGGTGGTTAATGAGCCGCAGAGGAGTTAGTTCCCTTATACATGCTTGATTACCTCAAGGATACCATTAAGATTTTAAATGAATTTTAATGTTTTAATAATGAAGTCTGATGCATGTAAACTGTACATATTTGAAGAGCACAAAGTGAAGACCATTGACATTTGTAGATACTCTAATTAATACACACTCAGTATAATGAACATATACATCACCCCAAAGCTTTCCCATTATCTCTTTATAAGATCTACTTTATGTCAACTCCTATGCCCAGGTGTACTTGGAGTATGCTTTGTTTATCTACAGATTAATTAGTACCTTTTAGAATTATATATAATGGAATTATTTGGCCTCTTTCATTCATTACAATTATTTTAATAGACATCTAGGTTGTAGAGTATATTAATACTTCATTCATTTTACTGCTGAGTATTATTTCATTGTAGTTATACCACACTTTATCTATTTATTCATTTACTGATGAATGTTTAAATTGTTTCAAATATGAGGCTATTTGCTACTAAGAACAAAATTTGCTTGTGTGCAAATGTTTGTGTAGACATAAGCTTTTGCTTAAATACCTAGAATTGGCAATGAGTGGATTGGATGGCAGGTGATATACTTAATATATTTTTATTTTAAATTTTGGAGAAAGCTGTAGCAGAAGTTTTCCTGTGTCCCACCTGGGCCATGATCAGGACAAATCTCTCACCCATCAGTCCTACAGCTGCTTTGACCCAAGTAAACACACAGAGGCTTATATTAATTAAAACTGTTTAACCTAATGGCTCAGGCTTCTTGCTAGCTAGATCTTACACTTAAATTAACCCATAATTCTTATTTATGTTTAGCCATGTGGCTTGGTACCTTTTCTCAGTTCTGCCTTCACATCTTCTTCCTCTGTGTCTGACTGGTGACTCCTGACTCAGCCTTCCTCTTCCCAGGATTCGCCTTGTCTGTTTATCCTGCCTATTCTTCCTGCCGGGCTGCTGGCCAGTCAGCATTTTATTTATCAACCAATGAGAGCAACACATTCACAGCATGCAGAGCACCATCACCCATCAGAAAGTAGTCATTGCACAAGTTTATTACACTCCCATCAAAAGCATATGAAAGTTCTAATGGCACCATACACCCCCCAAAATGTGGCATGGTCAACTGCTTTAATTTTAGGCATTTTAATATTTTTTATGGTTTTTGAGACAGGGTTTCTCTGTGTAGCTTTGGAGCCTATCCTGGAACTCACTCTGTAGACCAGGCTGGCCTTGAACTCACAGAAATCAGCCTGCCTCTGCCTCCCGAGTGCTGAGATTAAAGGTGTGCACCACCCTGAGACTTAGATGCCGACCCCCAGCTCCCATCTTGCCCCGGACTTCCCTTCTGGAGCACAGGTGAGTGCGGACCCCATCCCTGGGCACCAGCCACTCTGGGGAAGGCCTGCCCAACTTGACCCCAGTTTCTGGCCACTGGGCAGGTTCCCTTCTAGCCCCACCTGGAAGGATCCCCTTCTCCAAGACCCCTGGCAGACCCTGCAATCTCTACACCCTGCCCCCTCGCCCATCCGCCCGAGCCCCCAGCCTCTTCCTGAGACTTAGAGGCCGGCCCCCAGCTCCCATCTGGTCCCAGACTTCCCTTCTGGAGCACAGGTAAGTGCCCTAGCTGGGCCTGGACCCCATCCCTGGGCACCAGCCACTCTGGGGAAGACCTGCCCAACTTGGCCCCAGGTTCTGGCCACTGGGCAGGTTCCCTTCTAGCCCCAATGGGAAGGATCCCCTTCTCCAAGACCCCGGGCAGACCCTGCAATCTCCACACCCTGCCCCCACGCCCATCCGCCCAAGCCCCCAGCCTCTTCCTGAGACTTAGAGGCCGGCCCCCAGCACCCATCTTGCCCCGGACTTCCCTTCTGGAGCACAGAGAGAGAGAGAGAGAGAGAGAGAGAGAGAGAGAGAGAGAGAGAGAAGAGCTCCCATCCTGCCCCGGACTTCCCTTCTGGACAAGAGCTCCCATCCTGCCCCGGACTTCCAATTTGGACAAGAGAGCTCCCATCTGGACAAGAGAGAGAGACTTCCTGAATCTGTCAGCTCTGTCTGAACCAAGTGTGTGGATAAGGCCAAGAACGAACCACAAGAAGATGGGCAGACGTCAAGGCAGAAACACATACAACAAAATGAATAGCAATACAGCATCACCAGGACCTAGCCCTCCTCCAACACCTAGACCTGAACATCAGAAATTGGAAGAAGCAGAAGAAAACAGCCTTATGAATGACATCATGAAGAAGCTAGAGGCTTGTGTAGAGGAAAAGACAAAAAAATGGGAAGAACGCTGTAAACAACTAGAGGAAAGGGCAAACAAATTAGAAGAAATCAATAAAGTCCTGGAAGAAAACAATAAAGTACTGAGAGAAAATCAAGAAAAATCAATGAAACAAATGAAGGAAACAGTCCAAGACCTGAAAAGGGAAATAGAAAAAATGAAGAAGACACAAACAGAGGGAATGCTGGAACTAGAAAATCTGAGTAAACGTTTGGGAACTTCAGATGCAAGTATAATCAACAGAATGCAAGAGATGGAAGAGAGGATCTCTGGCATTGAAGATACAGTAGAAGAAATAGATTCTTCAGTCAAAGAAAACACTAAAGCCAACAAAGTCATGAACCAAAATGTCCAAGAAATTTGGGACACCATGAAAAGACCAAACCTACGAATAACAGGGGTAGAAGAAGGAGAAGAATACCAACTCAAGGGCACAGAAAATATATTCAACAAGATCATAGAAGAAAACTTTCCCAACTTAAAGAAGGAAATGCCTATGAAGATACAAGAAGCCTATAGAACACCAAACAGACTAGGCCCCCAAAAAAAGTCCCCTCGCCACATAATAATTAAACAACTAAACATACAGAATAAAGAAAGAATATTAAGAGCAGCAAAGGAAAAAGGCCAAGTGACGTATAAAGGCAAACCCATCAGAATAACACCCGATTTCTCAATGAAGACTTTAAAAGCCAGAAGGACCTGGACAGATGTAATGCAGACACTAAGAGACCATGGATGACAGCCTAGACTAATATACCCAGCAAAACTTTCAATCATCATAGATGGAGTGAACAAGACATTCCATGACAAAGCCAGATTTAAACAATACTTATCCACAAACCCAGCCCTACAGAAAGCACTAGAAGGAAAATTCCAACCTAAGGAAGTCAGATACACCCTCAAAAACACAGGCAATAGATAAAGTCACAGCAGTAAACCCCAACGAAGAGAAGTACACACACATCACCACCAAAAAATAACAGGAATGAACAATCACTGGTCATTAATATCCCTCAATATCAATGGACTTAATTCACCTATAAAAAGACATAGGCTTACAGAATGGATACGAAAGCAGGACCCATCCTTCTGCTGCATACAAGAAACACATCTCAAATTCAAAGATAGACACTACCTAAAAATAAAAGGCTGGGAAAGACTTTCCAATCAAATGGTCTTAAGAAACAAGCGGGTGTAGCCATCCTGATATCCAGCAAAATAGACTTCAAACTAAAATCAATCAAAAAAGAACACGAAGGGCATTACATACTCATCACAGGAAAGATCCACCAAGATGAAGTCTCAATTCTGAACATTTATGCCCCAAATACAAGGGCACCCACATATGTAAAAGAAACATTACTAAAGCTTAAATCACATATAAAACCCCACACATTAATAGTGGGAGACCTCAACACCCCACTTTCACCACTGGACAGATCTCCCAAATTGAAACTTAACAGAGAAATAAAGGACTTAACTGATGTCATGACTCAAATGGACTTAATCGATATCTACAGAACATTCCATCCTAACAAAAAAGAATATACCTTCTTCTCAGCACCCCATGGAACCTTCTGTAAAATCGACCATATACTTGGCCACAAAACAAATCTAAACAGACACAAAACAATTGGAATAACCTCCTGTGTTCTATCAGACCACCATGGTCTAAAGTTGGATTTCAACAACAACAAAAACTACAGAAAACCTACAATCTCATGGAAACTGAATAATACCCAACTGAATCACCAATGGGTTAAGGAAGAAATAAAGAAAGAAATTAAAGACTTCCTAGAGGTCAACGAAAATGAAGACACCACATATCCAAACCTATGGGACACTATGAAAGCACTACTAAGAGGGAAATTCATAGCACTAAATGCCCACATAAATAAGTTGGAGAAATCTCACACTAGTGACTTAACAGCACACCTGAAAGCTCTAGAACAAGAAGAAACAAAGTCTCCCAGAAAAAATAGACGCCAGGAAATTATCAAAGTGAGAGCTGAAATCAATAAAATAGAAACAAAGAGAACAATACAAAAAATTAATGAAACAAAGAGTTGGTTCTTCGAGAAAATCAACAAGATAGACAAGCCCTTATCCAAACTAACCAAAAGACAGAGAGAGAGAGCATCCAAATCAACAAAATCAGAAATGAAAAGGGGGACATAACAACAGACATTGAAGAAATCCAGAGAATCATCAGGTCATATTTCAAAAACCTCTATTCCACAAAACTGGAAAACCTAAAAGAAATGGATAACTTTCTGGATAGGTACCATATACCTAAGTTAAGTCAAGACCAGATAAACTATTTAAACAGTCCAATAACCCCTAACGAAATAGAAACAATCATTAAAAGTCTCCCAACCAAAAAAAGCCCAGGACCAGATGGTTTCAGCACAGAATTCTACCAGATCTTCAAAGAAGAGTTAATACCAATACTCTCTAAATTGTTCCACACAATAGAAACAGAAGGAACATTATCAAACTCCTTCTATGAGGCTATAATTACCCTGATTCCTAAACCAAACAAGGATACAACAAAGAAAGAGAACTACAGACCGATCTCCCTCATGAACATTGATGCAAAAATACTCAATAAAATATTGGCAAACAGACTCCAAGAACACATCAAAACAATTATCCACCATGATCAAGTAGGCTTCATTCCAGGGATGCAAGGTTGGTTCAACATACGAAAGTCCGTCAATGTAATACACCATATAAACAAACTCAAAGGAAAAAACCACATGATCATCTCACTAGATGCAGAAAAGGCATTTGACAAAATCCAACACCCCTTCTTGATAAAGGTCTTGGAGCGATCAGGAATACAGGGAACATACCTAAACATAATAAAGACAATTTATAGCAAGCCAACAGCCAACATCAAATTAAATGGAGAGAAACTCAAAGCAATTCCACTAAAATCAGGAACGAGGCAAGGCTGTCCGCTATCCCCATACTTATTCAATATAGTACTTGAAGTTCTAGCCAGAGCAATAAGACAACATAAGGAGATGAAGGGGATACAAACTGGAAAGGAAGAAGTCAAGCTTTCCCTATTTGCAGATGACATGATAGTATACTTGAGCGACCCCAAAGATTCCACCAAGGAATTGATACAGCTTATAAACACCTTCAGCAACATAACAGGATACAAGATCAACTCAAAAAAATCAGTAGCCCTCCTATATACAATGGACAAAGAAGCGGAGAAGGAAATCAGAGATACATCACCCTTTACTATAGCCACAAATGACATAAAATACCTTGGGGTAACACTAAAAAAGCAAGTGAAGGACCTATATGACAAGAACTTTAAGTCCCTGAAAAAAGAAATTGAAGAAGATCTCAGAAAATGGAAAGATCTCCCATGCTCATGGATAGGCAGGACTAACATAGTAAAAATGGCAATCTTACCAAAAGCAATCTACAGATTCAATGCAATCCCCATCAAAATACCAACACAATTCTTCACAGACCTGGAAAGAATAATACTCAACTTCATATGGAAAAACAAAAAACCCAGGATAGCCAAAAGAATCCTGTACAATAACACAATCTCTGGAGGCATCACGATCCCTGACTTCAAGCTCTACTATAGAGCTACAGTAATAAAAACAGCTTGGTACTGGCATAAAAACTGACATGTGGACCAATGGAATCGAATTGAAGACCCTGACATTAATCCGCACACCTATGAACATATAATTTTTGACAAAGAAGCCAAAAGTGCACAATGGAAAAAAAGCATCTTCAAACAAATGGTGCTGGCAAAACTGGATATCAACATGTAGAAGGCTGCAAATAGATCCATATCTATCACCGTGCACAAAACTTAAGTCCAAGTGGATCAAGGACCTCAACATAAATCCAGGTACTCTGAACCTGCTAGAAGAGAAAGTAGGAAGTAGTCTTGAACGCATTGGCATAGGAGACCACTTCCTAAATAGAACACCAGTAGCACAGACACTGAGAGAAACAATCAATCAAAGGGACCTCTTGAAACTGAGAAGCTTTTGTAGAGCAAAGGATATGGTCAACAAGGCAAAGTGACAGCCTACAGAATGGGAAAAGATCTTCACCAACCCCACATCTGACAGAGGACTGATATCCAGAATATCCAACAGTCCAATTAAGAAATGGGCTATAGAACTAAACACAGAATTCTCAACAGAGGAAACTCAAATGGCTGAAAGACATTTAAGGAATTGCTCAACATCCCTAATCATCAGGGAAATGCAAATCAAAACAACTCTGAGATTCCACCTTACGCCTGTCAGAATGGCTAAGATCAAAAACACTGAAGACACCTTATGCTGGAGAGGATGTGGCGCTAGGGGAACTCTCCTCCACTGCTGGTGGGAATGCAAGCTTGTACAACCACTTTGGAAATCAATATGGTGCTTTCTTCGAAAACTGGGAATCCATCTCCCCCAAGATCCAGCTATGCCACTCTTGGGCATATACCCAAGGAATGCTCAACCACACCACAAGAGCACTTGTTCAGCTATGTTCATATCAGCATTGTTTGTAATAGCCAGAACATGGAAACAACCTAGATGCCCTTCAACCGAAGAATGGATAAACAAAATGTGGTACATATACACAATGGAATACTACTCAGCAGAGAAAAACAATGACATCATGAGGTTTGTAGACAAATGGATGGATCTAGAAAAAATCATCCTGAGTGAGGTAACCCAGACTCAGAAAGACAAACATGGTATGTACTCACTCATAGGAGGATACTAGATGTGGAACAAGGATGACTGGACTGCTACTCACATCACCAGGGAGGCTACCTTGAAAAAAGGACCCCAAGAAAGACACGGGGATCGCCCAATGATGGAGAAATGGAATGAGATCTATATGAACAGCCTGGACATGAGTGGGGGTAGTGAAGAGTGAGGGTCGAGGGAAAGAGAGCTTGGGGGAGTGGGAGATCCCAGCTGGATCAACAACAGAGAGGGAGAACAAGGAGTAGAAAACCATGGTAAATGAAGACCACATGAGAATAGGAAGAAGCAAAGTGCTAGAGAGGCCCACAGAAATCCACAAAGATACCCCCACAACAGACTGCTGGCAATGGTCGAGAGACAGCCCGAACTGACCTATTCTGGTGATGGGATGGCCAAACACCCTAATTGTCATGCTAGAAACCCCATCCACCGACTGAGGGATCTGGATGCAGAGATCCATGGCTAGGCCCCGGGTGGATCTCTGGGAGTCCAATTAGTGAGAATGAGGAGGGTTTATATGAGCGAGAATTGTTGAGACCAAGGTTGGATAAAGCACAGGGACAAATAGCCAAACGAATGGAAACACATGAACTATGAACCAATGGCTGAGGGGTCCCCAACTGGATCAGGCCCTCTGAATGGGTGAGATAGTTGATTGGCTTGATCTGTTTGGGAGGCATCCAGGCAGTGGGACCAGGTCCTGTGCTCATTGCATGAGTTGGCTGTTTGAAACCTGGGGCTTATGCAGGGTCGCTTGGCTCGGCCTGGGAGAAGGGGAATGGACCTACCTGGACTGAGTTTACCAGGTTGAATTCAGTCCGTGGGGAAGGCTTTGCCTTGGAGGAGGTGGGAATGGGGGGTGGACTAGGGGGAAGGTGAGGAGGGAGGGAGGGGGGAAAACAAGGGAATCCGTGGCTGATATGTAGAACTGAATTGTATTGCAAAATAAAAATAAAAAAAATAAATAAATAAAAAAAAAGTTGTGCACCACCATGCCTGGCTGCATTTTAATATTTGTATGATAGTATTTCATCGATTTTTTTTTTTATTTCTCTAACATCAATCATTTTTAATATTTCCATGCTAATTTGCCATCAGTTTTCTAAACTGTGGGCTCAGATCACTCAGTCATTTAAAAACATTGAGCTGTTAGCTTTCTCATTGTTGATATTTAAGAGTTTGGAAAACTGGGAACAAATTCCTTTCTCAGGTATGTGATTGCAAATATTTTCTCCAGTTTAAGAACCAGCCATCTTTTGTTTTCATAACTGACAGTGGCTTTCATACAATGGATTTTGTTTTTTGGTGCAAGGGTTTGAATTGAGGGTGGTCATGCTAGGCTTTATCACTAAGCTACCTGCCTACCTCCTAGAAGCTCTTATAGCTTTAATGACGTCTAATTAATCACCTTTCTTTCTCTAAAGAATCATGATGTAGTGTCATTATCTAAGAAAACTTCCTCCCCCCCCCCCCCCCCCCCGCCCCTAAAACAGAGTTTCTCTATGTAACCCTGGCTGTCCTGGAACTTGTTCTGTAGACCAGACTGGTCTTGAACTCAGAGACCCACTTGCTTCTGCCTCCCGAGCGCTGGGATTAAAGGCATGCACCACCCACTAAGGAAACATTTAACCTAACCAAAGTTTAACAAATTTATAATAATTTCCTTTATCTTAAAGATTTATTAAATTTTAGTTGATATTTAGACATGTAAATAATTTTAATTTTTTGTATATTGTGTGAGAGATGCATGTTATGGATCCAAGTTTATCTATCTATCTATCTATCTATCTATCTATCTATCTATCTATCTAATGTACATCCAATGGCGTCAACATCATTTGTGGGAAATGGCTAACAATTTTTAAAGAAATTGGCTTTGAATCTTTGTTGAAAATCAATCAGCAAATTCTGTGAATGGAATTGTGTTGACTAAAAATCATATCTAGAAGCTCTCAAACTCACAGTATTTTGGAAATGGAGGCTTTGGGAGACACTTGGCTTTGGGTGAGGAGGCTGTTTGATGGGGACCCATATCGTGGAACTGCAACTCTTGTAAAAAGAGATACCAAGAGCTGCAATCACCCACTCTAACTGCACATACCAAAATATGCAGCAACCACAAAAGATGTCACTAGAACATGACTATGATGGCCCTGATTTCATACTTACAGTACTCACAACTAAGTAAGTTTATTTATTTTGGCTAAGCTACCTGTCTATGGTATTTGTCATAGCAAAACTGACTGGCATGTTGGTTAGCTTCTGGACCCCTCATTGTGTTCCCAGATCTGTTTGTGTATCTTATCTTTAGAACAGGCTGTCTTGTTTATCATTGCTTTAAGGCACAAGGAGGGTCGGTAGGATTAGTCTCCAACTTTACTCTTTCTTTCCTGGGCTGTTTAACCCTGTTAGGGTTTTTTTTTTTTGTATTTTAATTATCATTTTAAAATTAGCCTGTACATTTCTAAAAAAATTATTTTGAGTATTTCAATTGGGATTGCAATTTCTCCAGGGAATGTCATAAAATTTTTGCTGTGCAAAACTGACATATCTTTCTCCATGTTTGTCTCTAACCCCTTCATCATTTTTGATGATGTAGTATATGATGAGTTTTTTTATTTCAGTCTTTTATTGATTGTTGTTTAGTTGAATCATGGGCAACCAAAAACTATTTGTCTATGTCTTACAAAATGATCCTAGCAAGAGTTAGTTGACTTGCATCTGTTACATACTGCTTGAAATATTCTAAAATACAAACCTTATAATTTTCCTGTTTCTAGAATGTGCAATAATACAATTACCATGTGGTATATTTTTTTCTGAGCTATGTCTAACTTGTTTATCAATGTATGAAGAATAAGAACCATGTGAAATCAAACCCATCTGCAATGATGATCTCATGTGGATACAATCTCAATCAGAATAAACAAATGATGTTTCAGTCATATAATTTTGACAAGAATATTCAGAGGTATTTTTCAAACAGCTAAAATACTTTTGCAGGCATCATAAGTGGTTAATGTAACAACAACAAATCTAGCCAATTAGTATCTATGTTTCCTGTCCAAAGGATAATTTATAATGAGCCATTTTTCTTCTACATTACAGAAAGAAAAAGTTAAGAAGCAATAATTTAGGTTTAGAAGGAATAAAAATGGCAGATACATGATACTAGCAGAGTTCATTAATAAGGAAATTAGCTTCAAATGAAACATTTTGTTTTAAAAAGATTTTTCACATTCACATTTTTTTCTTATCTTGTGGCACCTGAAGAAAATTATTTGTCTGAATGACATGTTGGAGAATAACAATGAAAGATTGCATTGTTTTTCTTAAGTAGCTCAATTTCCATCACTGAAAATGACTCTCTGCTTAAGGGGACTTAGATAAGGAAATCATTTTATATAAAAAATATGTTATCTCCAGCCTTCCATGGATATCTGATCCCTTTTATGAGAAATCAACATTGAAGCACCAAAGATATCTTTCTAAAGAAAAGTGTGCCTTATAAATCTTTCCTTCTACTATACAGAAAATTCTCAAGGTCCTACCTAACCTTGGAACTAATACAGAAAATTTCATAAAATTGTAGAATTTAAATTTAACATGAAAAAATCACTAGCATTTACATTTATGAACACTGAAGATTTTGGAAAAAATAGATAATTATATCATTTATAATGGCTATGAAAAGTGAAATAGGAAATCATTTAGCTGAGGGAAAAATCTGTATTGAAACTATAAAACATTAATAAGAGAAATTTAAAGAGAAACAAACACATAAAAATACATTACCTATCTATAAAGTAGAAGAATTTTTAAAAGCCCACACCATTTGAAGCCATCTATAGATTCAAATTACTTCCCATCAAAATTCTACTACCATTTTTCATAAAATAGAAAAAGATCAAAAATTCATATGAAACCACCACCAAGTGACCAATACCAATACCAACTGGCTCCCGTGAGCATTCATATATTCCCAGTATTTGGGAGGCTGAGACAGGAAGATAGTGAATTTAAGACTAACATGGTCTGCACAGTGCTTTCCTTACCAGATTGAGCTATGTATGCAGTAAGATTCTGTCTCAAAATAAATAAGTAAATCCAAGACAGTTATGAGCAAAACGAACCAAGCATGAGGCACCTGATTTCAATCTATACTAAAATTAATAGTAATCAAAGCGGTATTGAACTTCCATAAAAAAAGACAAATAAAAAATTCACTGAATGTAGCAGAATAGAGAGCCTAGAAATGAAAATGAATTCACACATCCACATTCATTTTATTTTTGACAAAAGCTCCACAAACATACAGTGAGAACACGTTCTTAAGTATATGCTGGCAAAACTATTTTTATCAGTATACCATATATCCAATCAATTCAGTATGAATGGATATTTAAGCGTGATCCCTGTAACTGAATAAAAACTAGACAAAAATAGAATGAACAGCCACACAACACTGGCCACACAGTGATTTTTTTTAACTTACTATTCAGAAACATGGGAAAAAAGAAAGCAAATATAGACAAATGGGGCCTTGACTTCTTTTTTGTTGCTGTGATAAACACCATAACCAAAAAAGCAACCTAGGAAGAAAAGGGTCTGTCTGTTTCATCTTACAGTTTACAGTCTATCACTGAGGAAGCCAAAGCAGAAACTCAAGTAGAAACCTGGAGACGGGATCTGGTGTAGAGACTATGGAGGACTGCTGCTTCCTGGCCACTCTCTCTCTCTCTCTCTCTCTCTCTCTCTCTCTCTCTCTCTCTCTCTCTCGCTGACTTCCTCAGCTACTTTTATGCATACAACCTATCTACCTAGAGATGGTACTACCCAACATGGGCTGGGCCCTCCTACATCAAACATTAGTCAAGAAACTGCCCCCACAGACATTTCCATGACCCAGTTGGATGGAGGCAATTCCTCATTTGAGTTTCCCCTTCCCAGATGACTCTAGTTTGTGCCAAGTTGACAGAAAATAATCAGCACAAATGGGATTGGAATCAAAACAAATGAATGATGAGCAGAATGAAGAGAACCTACAAATTAGGATTATGTTTGCAAACTATGTACCTAAGAAGCAGTTAATTTAGATAAGGAGCACAAATAACTACACAAAAGGATTAAGAAAATTTTCAGTAAGAAATGGGCAAAGGATGTAAATAGACCCTTCTCAAAATAAGACGCAGGAGTGGCTAACAGATATGGGGGGCGGGGAAGCTCATCATCTCTAATCATTGGGGAAAAGCAAATTAAAATCAGAATAAAATGTCATCTCATACCTGTTGGAATGGCAGTTAACAAAAGGGCAAAAGATAGCATTATGGACAAGGGCGTGGAAGAAAGAAGATGATTGCACACTGTTGGTTAGAATGTAACTTAATAACACCATTATGGAATATAGTACATAACCAGAAGGCACAACATTTTGGTGAGATAGACAGGAGGAATGCATTTGACTTATTTGACTGATTTTGAGCTATGATGCAGCATAATGAATATAACCATGCTTCCAATAATCTACACACTTCAATTTTTTTATTTTTTGTCTTTTTTATTTTTATTTTGCAGTACAGTTCAGTTCTACATATCAGCCACAGATTCCCTTGTTCCCCCCCTCCAGCCCCCCTCACTTTCCCCCCAGCCGAGCCCCCATTCCCACCTCCTCCAGGGCAAAGCCTCCCCTGCGGACTGAGATCAGTCTGGTAGATTCAGTCCAGGCAGGTCCAGTCCCCTCCTCCCAGGCTGAGCCAAGTGATCCTGCATAGGCCCCAGGTTTCAAACAGCCAACTCATGCAATGAGCACAGGACCCAGTCCCACTGCCTGGATGCCTCCCAAACAGATCAAGCCAATCAACTGTCTCACCCATTCAGAGGGCCTGATCCAGTTGGGGACCCCTAAGCCATTGGTTCATAGTTCATGTGTTTCCATTCGTTTGGCTATTTGTCCCCGTGCTTTATCCAACCTTGGTCTCAACAATTCTCACTCATATAAACCCTCCTCATTCTCACTAATTGGACTCCCAGAGCTCCACTCGGGGCCTAAGCCATGGATCTCTGCATCCAGATCCCTCAGTCGTTGGATGGGGTTTCTAGCACAACAATTAGGGTGTTTGGCCATCCTATCACCAGAGTAGGTCAGTTCGGGCTGTCTCTCGACCATTGCCAGCAGTCTGTTGTGTGGGTATCTTTGTGGATTTCTGTGGGCCTCTCTAGCACTTTGCTTCTTCCTATTCTCATGTGGTCTTCATTTACCATGGTCTCCTATTCCTTGTTCTCCCTCTCTGTTGTTGATCCAGCTGGGATCTCCCACTCCCCCAAGCTCTCTTTCCCTTGACCCTCGCCCTTCATTACCCCCACTCATGTCCAGACTGTTCATGTAGATCTCTTCTATTTCTCTGTGGTTGGGTGTTCCCCGTGTCTTTCTTGGGGTCCTTTTTTCCAGGGAGCCTCCCTGGTGATGTGAGTAGCAGTCCAGTCATCCTACACTTCAATTTTGTTAAGAGAGTTCACTTGAAATGCTATCATTACAAAAAACTTAAATACTGCCGGGCAGTGGTGGCACATGCCTTTAATCCTAGCACTCAGGAGGCAGAGCCAGGTGGATCTCTGTGAGATTGAGGCCAGCCTGGGCTACAGAGTGAGTTCCAGGAAAGGCACAAAGCTACACAGAGAAACCCTGTCTCAAAAAACCACAAACCAAACCAAAACAAAACAAGAACAAAAACAACAACAACAAAACAAACAAACAAACAAAACCCCTTAAATACTTGAGGTAATGTTAATTGGCATGATTTAATTATCCTACATGGTATTAAAAATCAGAACAGCACCTTGTAATCTACAAACACACATAGCTACAGCTGTCAAAACATAATTTTCAAAATTAGCACAACACATGAACACACATAGGTTAAATGGGCTTGGTGGATATGACGTCATTTGTAAAACTGTATACTAAAACAAAGACATACTGTTACATGAGAAAAAGTAAACCTTATGGATAGATACACGTTTTAATCATTTATGACCCAATAAAGCTGAACATACACATTAAAGTCTTCTATAGTGATAGTAAATATTTATCTACTGATAACCTATGTTTATTAAGATGAGCTAAGACTTTTGTGCCAGATAGACCAGATTACTAGGTTACTAACTAGATTACCAGATGAATTCAAACAATTGCACAACAAACTTTATATTTCAGATCTTAATCTTTGACAATGCCTATGATGGGGAGAGTCTGGAGAAAGAGAGACTTCTCAAAAACTGACTTTTACTTGTTACCTTGCATATAAACATTAACAGGCTTGACAAGGGACTTAGGTCTTCAGAACAAAAGGCAACAGCTGAGGTAGTTCACGGATGGAGGGACCCTGATTGCAGTGGTCTGGTATTAAATGCCACTATTTGACAACTTCGAAGCTATATTTGGTGTTTAGAAATCTGTTCCAGCTGTAAAGAGGCCAAATCTCACTGAATCAGAGGCTGTGATCTAAGAAAACAGAAATTACCTAGGTTGGTTAGCTTATTGTGCAGAATTAGAAAGGGATGAAACAGAGGGTAGCCAGCTTGCCTGGAGTTACAAACTACTGCATGATTGAACTGATAACCTTGCTATGACAATTACAGCAAGTGCTCTAAATTTCAGTTAAGGACTGACAGAACTATTTAAGAATGAAATAATTAGTATGGCAATGATGAAGGTTAAGGTGAAGATGAAGATGTGGTGGTGGTGATGACAACAGTCAACTTTTGGGAGGTACTCACATAATTTCTAGGTACTTAGCCTCACAAGTTTCCCCTTGATCAGTCCTCAGGACAACCCTCTAAGTAGGGTATAATCATAAACTTCATCATAGATGAAAGCCTCTCATAGTATCATATTTAGTAAATGGTAAAGTGGTGTCCAACCCAAATCAGACATCTCAGCTGAAATATTTGATCATATACAGTGGTTAATAGTCATGTGATAGCAAAAATGAAGTTGGGTGGCAAGGAGCTCTAGCCCGTCTATCTTGGGTTCATCTTGGTCTTACATAGTTCTCATTACTAGGCATATACACTGCATGGTTGCTTTAGAATTTGACACCCATTGCTTACACCTGACCCATATGGTTCAGGGCAGATGGAGATATGAAGGAGCAATAAGCCGAAGTATAAACGAATTATCTCATGTTGATGAAATAATTTCAACACAAGTGTTACTTTTATGCACATAGGGAGGAACTTACATAAGAAGAAAAATATTTTTGCCACTTCCTAGAAGCAATGCTTCTTCTAAAAAATAACCCAAACAGGAGACCCCAACCTTCTGGATTATGCAGAAGATGTGACAAAGGCTGACACTGGACCAATGAATGTAGATCAATAAGAGACATACAAGGCAACCCTTTACTGGCAGGAAATGCCTCAGCGGGCCTCTCGCAGGCCCCCAAATTGAATATGATCTAAACATTTTCAATCACTGTGGAGGAAATTCCTCCCTAGGACAATTAAATAACCCAATGTCTAATGTAAAGAACGATACTGCTCTGGATGATAGAACAGCTTTGATAGATAGATCAAAAATTCCAAAAAACACCATAAAATGAATATTTTGGCAGCCTTCCATAAATGAACAAAGACCAAAGCTTAGAGTACAAATTAATGGGATTGTTCTGGAAGGCCTGGTAGACACAAGTGTAGATGTGACTACAATTACACCAAAATCATGGCATCCAAATTGGCCTCTTCAAGAGGTAAATGTCCAATTTCTAGGGATTGGAACCCTATCTCAGATATAACAGAGTTTGAGATGGGTTGAATGCATAGGACCAGAAGGACAGAGAGGCAGGCTGAAGCCATATATGGCAAATGTAACAGTGGATCTTTGGGGCTGAGATCTGTTACAACAATGGAATACCCAAATTAAAACTCCTCTATTCTCAGAAATGGAATATAGACCAACTCATGTTTCTGGGAATAATATTGTAAGATGCTATAAAAAAATATTCACCAACCGTTCAGGCTGTACATAAATGCACACAACTGCTGTTGAACTCTCAGAAGTACCAATGGCTAACTGGTAAACCTGTCTGGGTTGGGCAATGGCCTTTGACAAAAGAGAAGCTACAAGCTTTAAAACAGCTAGTTCAGGAGCAGTTAAATACTCAACACACTGAAGAATCTACCAGCCCTTGGAATTCTCCTGTATTTGTTATTAAAAAGAAATCTGATAAACAGAGACTGCTGACAGATCTGAGAGCCATAAATAAAGTAATTCAGCCTGTTGTCTCCCAACAGAATGGGATGCCCTTGCCCTCTCTGCTACCCAAAGAATGGCCTATTATAGTTATTGACTTAAAAAATTGTTTCTTCACCATACCTCTATAAGAAAAGGATAGAGAAAAATTTGCCTTCATAGTATGTACCTATAATAATTTCCATCCAGTCAAGAGATATCAATGGAAGATCCTCCCACAGGGAATGTTAAATAGCCCTACCTTGTGCCAATATTTTGTGCAAATACGGCTGGAAATAATTCATGCAAAATTTCCACAATCTATAATTTACAATTATATCGATGATATCTTATTAACTGATCCAAAGTTAGGTACCTTAGAAAGCATGTTTGAAGAAGTAAAGAAAGTTTTGCCTTGCTAAGGATTACAAATTACTCTTGAAAACAGGAGATTCTATTAAATACTTAAGATATAAGATAGAGATACAAAAAATTAGACCCCAAAAGGTACAACTCAGGAGAGACTGATTGCAGGCTCAATGATTTTCAAAAATTGCTAAAAAGCATTTCCAACTTACAGACTACCATTGGGATACCTAAAGATGGACTAGTAAATTTGGTCAATACCCTAAAAGGGGACAAGGACTTAAATAGTCCAAGAGAATTTTCAGCTGAAGCTGAGAAGGAATAAGTTCTAATAGAAAAGAAGAAATGAGAAGCAAATGTGGATCATGTGACTCCACAACTTAACTGTATTTTAGTCATATTCCCTTCTAGACAACCCCTCACGGGGATTTTGATGTAAAGGGAAGATAGACCTAAGATATGAACATGTCAAAGCATCAAAACAGGGACCTGATCAGGACATGTTCACATACGGGACTTTCTTCAATTAAAGGCTTAATGTGATATAAGTCACAGAAACGATATTTTAGAGAGGTATCTAAAACTGACAGAAATCACCTAATTGCAACCCACAAGCCACTCTGCAGAAGTTGTTTATTAGCTTGCAGCTTTGTGTTTTCTAATCAAGATTAGGAATTGAATTTCATATCATACTCATGTTTTCTTTTTAATAAGCTGAGGTCACATCCTTGTGGAGGAGAATCTCATGGGAGTTCAGCAACTGCTCTCTTCGTTACAGAAGGCTTTGCAAACTGCCTTCTTGTTTTACTCATTGTCTTAGTTTCATTTCCTGTAGCTGTAATTTAAAAAATACCCTGACAAAGGCAATTTAGAGAAGAAAGAGCCTATTTTAGCTCATAATTCCAGGTTAAGACCATCATTGGAGAAGCCTGAAGCAGCCGGTCACATCTAGTTGAAGGCAGAGAAAGAATAAACACATGCATACTGGCTGCAGCTCAGTTCTTTTTCTACTCTTACATAGTCCAGAATAGTCCCTATCAAGAGAATGGTGGCATAAAAACCTCCCCACTGATTAACATAATCCCTCACAGATTTGGACAATCCCTTATCAAGACTCTTTCTAGGTAAATCTGAATTGTGTCAAGATGATATGAAAAAGTTAGCATCACACTCATATTCATTTATATGTCTAATCTGACTCCTATAATCAAGTCAGCTCAAACCCCTTTTTTTTTACCTACAAACAAATTTTATTAGTGAAAGAAATGTTAATGGAGGGTATTATTACTGGCCAGAGAGAGCATCATTGGGTTCACTTTTTTTAATTCCATTTAGTTATCATTCATTCAACAGGAAGATGCAGAATATAAGACTAATGCAAAATTCTAGGATCAAATCAAAGAATAAATAGTTGGGGCTCTTTTTTTTCATTGAAGTCGTATTCAGTTATAGAGCTGGAGGAGTTACCAGGATAATAGAGAGAGTTGATGACAAAATACTGATAAATTTTAAACAAATTCTAAAGAATATTAATTACATAAAGGACCTCAAAAGATGGGAGATTTAAACAGTTAGGAGAGGTCAACAATGCAACTGTATAAAATTTATGGCTGAGAAGTGAAGTTAAATGAAAATACAAAGATCATTTTATGAAGTAGCAAATATCTGATGACATTTAAGAAGGCACTTAGAATAGATAGGTACAGAGGTGGAAGAACGTTACAGAGTTGGATGAAGAGATGGCAGAACATAGGCAAAAATTAATTCTTGGTACCAAAAGTATGCTAGAACTTAGTTAAATTGCCCCCCCAAAGAATACTTGCTATATAAGAACCTCTTGTTACTTGCCGGAATTATATGAATAGAAGGGACTTTATGAGGCCCCACCCTTCCTAAGGAGCTATGGACAAAGATATCACACACTGATTAAAGGATACAGAGAAATAAACTTGGAACTGAATGAGAAACTTTTCCTGTTGGCTAGCATCCATAGTACCTTAGGGTACTATGAAGCTGCATGGGGGAAAATGCCTATCAGTAATTTCACCCAGCTATAGTCATGCTTGCTGCAATATCAACCTACCAGGTAAGACATTCCCACTGGTGCAATCGTGCCACAACCACATTGGGGGTAACCAACTGCTTTGCCATTGGATTGGAGGTCCGTTCCATTGGAGTAATACACATCTGGTGCTGTAAACCTAGTCAAAGCCTCAAGTTGAGAAGGTCATAGGCCCTAGAAAGGAAAACACTACTATGTTCCTTTATATGGACATGTTGTGAAGTTTTCTTCTAAATTTTTATATTTATATCCACAGACTACTGCTACCATCAGCCTGGGGCAAAGAAGTCCCTTTTTGCACAGGGTTACAATGTATGAACTTCTATCTGGTAAAGGTGCTGAGAATAAATGGCCATTGGGTGCTCAGTCCTAACTGGAACATCTATATTGTTCCCCCATCAAAGACTCAGGGAATAGGGTGGAAGAGGAGGTGGAAAGAACATCCAGAGGATAGGGAAGACTTGCCATGAATCACTACCACCCAGAGACTACTCAGCAATTGGAACCAGGAACACACAAAAGCAAGGAATACCTGTACAAGACAATGCCTTAAACATCTTATCATGGATAGAGGGGAATCATGAGGCCCCACCCTTCCCAAGGAGCTAGTGACTGTTAACTATTGCTACAGGAGGGGGAATCATTTTATTTAATGAGTATCCATTTTGGGGAGACAAATTAGGAAGAAGGGATTTAGAGGAAAAAGAAGGTACATAAAAGAGGGCAATGAGGGATAAATATATAATTTCAATATACCATATATATGTATATATATACATATCTACAAATACATACATATACATGAAAATAAAATCTTTTCTTCAAAGAGGATAGAAAGAATGCAACTTGGAGTTTATTAACACAAATTCTGATATCAGAACAAAACGTGGTGAAATGTTCACAGCATTGTACTTTCTAGGAAGGTATTTTCAACTATGAAAGTCATCTGTCTTTGGCACCTGATCCCAGTGACAATAAACTACAAAAGACCATCTTTTTTATTCCCAATCATGACTTATTTTTTAGCATTTGACTTGTGATTTCAGTTGCAAATGATTAGAAAGTTTCTAGGGTTTTTGTCTCCTTTGTGTGTGCCATTTTTTGTTTGTTTGTTTGTTTGTTATTTTGGATTTCTTTGTGGAAATAACACTGTTTTCCACAGAAGCAGGTGATCTTTGCACCACTGACATTATGCAGCATCATTCTCTATAGAGCCCGACATGCATTAAATAATCAAGGGAAGACAGATCAAGTTTTGTGGGCTTCGGTTTCAGTCTAGGGATACAATGCTCACTGCATCCTCTCAGGGACCCACTGTACATGCTTTCTTCCAGTTTTGAAATTGGGAAAAATCTAATGACAAATGCGTATTCACCATATAAGGAGCAAACAAGCCCAGTAAAAGATAAATAGAAAGTTAGTGTAGTTCATTCTTAAGTTTCCTGTGGTGATACAGCCCGACTTAGATGACTACAGAGAGACCCTGGTTTCATTACTGTAGCTGTGAAATGAGAAGCAGAATAAAACCTGCCATCTGACTGTGATATTAAAATAAAAATTGCTTCAGCAATTTTTACAGTACTTTTAGATGAATGCTTATAATTTTAAAATGAAATCAGAGTAAATTCTATCCCACTGCTATAGAAACTAAAACAAATTTTTAGTTGGCTCTTCTTCAAGTTCTGCAGACACATATGGCACTAAAATCTCAAAAGCCTCATCTTTATTTATTGATAAGGAAATATGTTGCTTATCAGAAGACAGAGGTCTTCCAAATACATTTGTCATACATTCTGTATAATGCGTATCACAAAACCAACTTGGCTTCCCTTCCGTATGATTTGGGAAGAACTCTCAGTTCCTGCCAAGTTCCCAAAAGCTGAATTGAAAAAGCAAAGTTGCAGTCATCTTAAAGTATAGCTCCACTAACCCAGTCTTCAGAGCTTTCCCACAGTGGATTCAGGTGTGTGTGTCTCCATCTCCAACACAGTAACAGCAGTGACAACAGTTACCAGAGGTGACCATCCTCCTGGGAAAGCGTCACTGCTGACCCATTGTTGTACAGGTTTAAAGATTTCGAATTCTTTAGTCAGTCACCTTACTCTGATTCCAAGGAAAAGTGTTAAGGTTACAAGTCCTAGTCTTTTTGTTTGAGTTATACAGAGAGACTTGACTTAAGGAACACAAAGCTGAAACATGTTCTGATTAAGATCACATGTGTATATTAGAAGTTTACTCAATCCCACAGCCCATATAGACAGATCACAAGTCCAGTTGGAACTTAGTGAATGCAACAGCCAAAGGTCTGTGTCTGGTATTAGTGTGGGCCCAACAACATGGGTCTATTTTACTAGAAGCTCAACTTTTCCATAAATTGTATGTTACATAAAGAAAAACTGTGCACATGTGATCCACTTACCCCTGCAAGGCTTTCTCTCCAAACCAGTCTCTCCCTTTCCTAACGTTCTAAGAAAGACTGGGTCTTCACTTGGTGAGTCTTCTCGAGTAACATTCACCTACAAAGAGAGACAAGCATCTAAATCAACTGCATGATTGCAAATGCCATGCTTTCCAAAGAATTTATTGTAAATATTTCATCTCCTTTTAAAAACACAACGCATTGTTAAGAAATAAGAACTTCACTTAATCTTCATTGCTACTCTTGATGATATTATCTTCAATAAAGCAACCAGTTTGATGAATTTAATGATTATTCTGTCAATGTTTTCCTTTGTTTTTCAATCGTGTTTCCTTGTTGTTTGGGGAAAATACAATTACTCTAAGTAGTACCTTTGCATTCATTCACTTCTTCAAGATGTAGTAATAAAAATAATACTCCTTGCCATCCAGCAAGGTTAAATAGTTAAAATTCACCTACCTGAAAGAGGCAATGAAGTAGAAAACTAATTTATTGAGACAATGCCAAGCACTTAAACACATTAAAAACAGCATGCTTTAGGCTTCTCAATCTAGACACTGGATGTCAATGACCAGAACTTTTATTACTACTAGGAAGGTTTGTGCAAGGTAGAGGGAATTCAATTATCATTCTCCACTGATCCATTTGATTACTCTTCTACATGGTGTTTCAAACCATGAAAATTCAGTTTTAACTGTCAGTTACCACTAAGCTATATCATAGAGATACTAATTTGCATGTTGATGAGGCTTTTATAGATGAAGAAGTTGCAGTGGGGAGTCTTATTTAAAGTAGAAGTTACTGGTTCCATGCTCTCAGGGGTTCTGATTCATTCATGTTAATATAAGTAGCTCAAATTCATTTCCTCTATTTGCATAGTATCCTATTACATAAATAATGTACAGTTTAGCAATTCCCTAGATGGTTTTATTCTTATATGTTGTTACTATGATATTATTAACAAAGTTTCTACAATATTCCTGTACTTGTTTTCTGGCACCCATGAGTAAGGGTTTCAGTAGGGTCAGTGCTCACAAAAATAAGAACAAGTGCAGACTAAACATATTTAGTTTTTCAGATGTTGACTCTGAGCACAAACACCTACTTTCACCACCCATGAATGGAAGTTCATATATATTGTGCTGTCATTAGCACTTATCATTGTAGGGTTGATAGTGTTCTAGGAAGGTTGGCATTAGAGAGCATTGTCCTGAAGCTAACAGAGGAGGAACAATTTTTGTCAGATTATATTTGGTTTGGATGATTACATCCAATTATCCTTTTTGACTAATTTCCTATTGGATTGCCTTGCTGTAAACATTAATGGACATGTTTTTGTAAGAACTACATTTTCATTCCTCTAGAATAAATAAAGTATAAGGTTGCTGGATCATATGGTAAACATTTATTAACTTTTTAAGAAGCAGCCAAGTTGTTTCTCAGAATATTTTAATTTTGCAGTCTTAGCCAATTATGTCTTAGAATTCTACTTGCTTCACTATTCACTAGGATTTGGGACAGTCAACATTTAGACACTATTAAGCATGTAGTCGTGTCGTGGGTTCATTGCTAAGATTTACTTTTTATTCATTCTTGATGTGTGTCAGGAAGTGGGTATGTGGGGGTGGGGGGCATGTGCAAGTGAGAGCAGGTGACTGTAGAAGTCAGAGGCGTAGAATCCCTTAAAGATGAAATTATAGAAAGCCACCTGATGTGCCATGGGTACTGGGTACCAATCGTGTCCACTCTGGGAACAGTATGCTCTCTTGACAACTGTGCCATCTCCCCAGCCCCATATTTCAGGGCTTTAATTTGAAATTTAATAATCCTGTTCAATTTTGGAACATTTCATTTACAGAGAGATAGGGTGCAACACTGTTGGGGTTATTTGCAGAATTCTCTAATGCTTCCTCCCTCTGTTCAAAACGCCATGTTCCCAGAGAACAGGAATCTACCAACTAAAAAACAGAGAATGAATTTACTTTCTAAGTTAGAAACTGCTGTTGCAAGCATTGAACTCCAAGTTTTAGAAAAATAACTGTAAATTTCCATTAAGAGGAAAAACAAGTTTTTAAAAGTTTATATTATGTTTCTCTTTTGTGTGCATGCATTTAAAGGAAGAATAAAACATGGTTTACAGTTAGATGAATAGAGCTGAACAAGAAGAAATCTGTGTGTTGCTCTGAAGCCACTGTTGTGCACCTCCTCCTAGTTCACAGAATTAAACACACACACACACACACACACACACACACACACACACACACACACACACATATATATATATATATATATATATATATATATATATATATTTTCTGTTCATCACTGTGGTGGTTTGAATATGAATGGCCCCTATAGACTCGTTTATTTGGGTACCCGATCTCTAACTGGTGGAATTTTTTGGGAAGGATTAGAAGGTGTGATATTGTTGGAGGAGATGTATCCCTGGGACCCAGCCTGGAGGTTTCAGACTTGGGCAATTCCTAATGTCTCTTGATTTCTCTGCCTCTGACTTTCAGGTGAGCCTGTAAGCTCTCAGCAGTTCCTACTACCATGCATTTGATCTGCCATCATGGAGCCTAACCCTCTGAAACCATAAGTCCCAAATTAAGTGTTTTCTTTCATTAGTTACCTTGGCCATACTGTTTTATCACAGCAATAGATAAGTAACTAAGACAAGTGTTGACAAAGAAAGAATATTTTATGAAGGCTCAGTGAATAGAGGAGCCTGATGACCTGGGTTCAATGTGACCCTCATCATGGAAGGAAAGAACAAACTCCTGCAAACTGTCTTCTGACCCACACCCTACACCACACACACACACACACACACACACACACACACACACACACACACACACACACACAGAGTGATACATGCATCCCCACTGAAACACGCACTCACACAAAATAAATAAAAATCCAGTAGTATGTTTTGGAAAAATTCTTTACCAGGGTTGCATTTTCTAAATTTCATAAATGCATGGGATAAAACTGCACTGGTTTATCTACAATAAATAAATTTTATAATGAGTTTATTTACAATTTTAATTTTATAACTTAATTATTTTGGAACCACTATTTTCTTTCCTATTCCATACAGTGGAGACAAGTGTGCACACCTTCTGCTTCTTACACTGATTTTAATGTATTTTTATTAGAATTAATATAATGAATGTAACAATTGTCAGAGTTGTGAATCATAGCAACTAACTTGATGACCTGAGAAACTAAGAAAAATTCCATAGCTGGTTTATAGAAAAACTTGACTGTGTCAAAGAAGTCTAATATACTATGACTATTTCTCTCTTAAAATTCTAACATTGCACCAAAATGCTGCCAGAGTAATTGGCTCATGTGGTGTAATTTCCAAGTGCTTCTATTTATACATATTACAGAACACATGAAACAGTACCACTAACCCACCTGTTTCCCAACTAAAATGGGTTACAATCCTCTTGCTTCAGGCAATGCTGGCAATTTGCAGTAAATGGGACAGTTATAAATGACTGCAGGGTGTCCTTCCTCATGGTTAAGCATAGCTACTCCTTAGCAGCAAAGAATTAGAATTTGGAAAGGTAACAAAGCCTGACTCCAGGATACACTGTCTTCCTGTGATCATCTAGTGCTTTATAAGCAGGAGTATTTTCTTTCCCTGATTCTTTAATTGGGGTTAGTTAGCAAAGAAGACAGTAAGTGACCAAGTTGGCAAGTTTGTTATGTAAATAACAGCATATTAGAATTTCCTGGCCCCTGACATAGGAAAATGCAAAACACAATTTTAAACATAACTGTGTTTGAATATGTCATTTCATTATTCCCTCCATTTAAAAAAAAAACACATTATTTATTTATTTATTTTGTGTGCATGTGTGCACGTAGGAGGACATGCATATGCCACAGTTCCAAAGTGTCCAAGTGGAAATCAGAGGACAACTTGCAGAAGTTGATTTTATCTTTCTACCATGTGGGTCCTGGGTATTGAACTCAGGTCCTTAGGCCTGGTTGCAAGCACCTTTTTCTGTTGAACCCTCTTCACACGCCCCTTCTGATGTCCTTTATGAAACTAGTCCATGATGTGTATTTCTAACCCATACTTCCACATACCAACCAAATGAATAGATATAATTAAAATGTATAAGATTTGTGTATTTTATTATGGCATGTCGTTGCTGTAAACATTGAGTTATGTGTAATCTTGATCCAAAAATATTACACTAGAATCACCTAAAATTTGTCAATAAAATTTAGTCTTCTACACTTGCTATTTATAGTATTTCTGCAAGCCTTCTGTTATATGTTCTATGGTACCAAATTTTGTCATTTTGTACAATATTTAAGAAATAAGTTCACTTATATAATAATGGAACAGGCATGTAAGTCTTTTCTACCTGTCTTTCTGTCCCTATCTCACATTGAACCTGATACACACAAAAAAAGAAACTCCCTTTAAGTAAAACTTACAGTGAAATGTTAAGTTCAAGTGTTTGGGTAATATGAAGTTAGAGAATTGGTCTAAATTTACTACCTAATTTCATAGTTCAGAAATAAATATTATAACAGATTCAAATTGATTTAAAACTAAAATTATATAAGAACACAGTATGTATTTCTATTCATAACAAAGGTCATACCAGTTTTTACCCCTCCTCCTATATTTTACCACTTTTAATAGCTTCTTGGCATTCAATTAACAGTCCCCATGAAGCTACAATAGAACATCCATATCCTTTAGAACATCAAGTCATTGGCCTAAAAGGGGTAAAATAAGTTAATTTTAGAGAATATTCAAATTGGGGCCATCTGACTCTAAACCCAAATATTTCATTATATGAAGATCCTTGTTTTTTTAATTAAGAAATGTTTTATTCATTTTATACACCAACCACAGACCCCCCTCTCTTCCTTCCTCCCAACTCCCTCCAGCCTTCCCTCCCCCAATTCACCCCCTATTCCCTCCTCAGACAAGGTAAGGCTTCCCATGGGGAGTCAGCAGAGCCTGGTACATTCAGTTGAGGCAGGTCCAGGTCCCTCCCCCTGCATCAAGACTGTTCAAGGTGTCCCCTCCCATAGGTAGTGGACTCAAAAAAGCCAGCTCATGCACCAGGGATGGATCCTGATCCTACTGCCAGGGGGCCCCTTAGACAGATCAAGCTACACAACTGTCTCACTTATGCAGAGGGCCCAGTTCAGTTCCATGGAGGCTCCATAGCTGTTGGTCTAAAGTTCATGTGTTCCCACTAGCTTGGTTTAGTTGTCTCTGTAGATTTCACCATCATAATCTTGATGTGCTATTCTTAAAGACTAGACAGATTTAAGTATTGTATGTATAGCTTTGCTGATGGATGTCTTTTTGTTTCTGCAGACTTAGCAATAACATCTAGTGTCATGGTTATTAATTTCCAGAAGGCTACATGCCTTCTTTTCTTGCATCCTATTTTTGAAGCTCCATTCTCAGATAAAGAAGGGGCAACTCACTCAGCACAATCCTCAGCACATGCATTCTTGCAATGCATTGCTTAAGCTTACCTTTCCTTTGCTGATGATAAAGAAGGTGTCTCCTCTTGCACCCTGCCTGATAATATATTCTCCGTTTTCATAGTGGGTCTGAAAAATAGGAACAATAACACAAAAATAAGACATCAAGAAAGGAATTATGTACCAAACAGAACACGTTTTCAAACACTAGGCCCTAGGAATGCATTCATGCTGACAGAATTTTACCCATGTTCAGAATGTATCGTGGTCTAAGAATGAGTAACAGTCAACCCAGGAGTGACTATCGTAGAACCTGTGGTGAGTGTCATTTTCTTCAGTGATTATATGTGTATCTTTAAGTTCATTATTTCAATTGTTTGACAAAACTTGTTTCTCTGATCAACTAAGCATGAGTGAAGTAAAACAGCACTGTTAACTAAGGTCATATTGGGGTATTATTTTGTCATTTTCATTTGTTTTTAGTAGTTCCATGATAGAAGCCTTTAAAAAATAAAAAAATTACTGACATTCAAAGATCCTCACTTGAATCCAGAGTATCCTTTAGTGGGGGGGGGGGGGTTAGAGGTCTCTAAATATATTTTAAGGTGCCACTTCATCCCTTAATATCCTTACTTGAGCAATTTACATTTGGCCTCATTAAACAGAACGTTTTAATTTTGTGGTCTGAGTTCTGGTCCAGGATCTTCCTAGCATAAACTACCAGATGGGGAGGGAAGTAAGGCTGGAAGAGAATTATCACAGTCAGTGGGTCAGCATCCTGAGGAGGACCTCACCTCTAGGTCTGTTCCCAGAGTGAAGATTGCTCCTGCAGTGAACAAAACTAATTCCATAAGGAGAGGTGGGAGAAAATTTATTGCTTGGTCAGGAGGCAAATTGAGTCCACGCCATCTGGCCTTATGCTCCTCTGCAGCTTAACAAGGGAGCCATTGGAAAGGAAGATATTACCTTGCACACTGCTTGATGGCACACACAAAATATCCATTAGACTGGTGGCTGCAATTCCTCCTTGTGCACAACACTATTTTTCTTAATGGCTATTCTATTCTGTCTTAAAGTTGTCTTCCATTAACACTTTCCATTGAAAGACACCATTCTTCTCTCTAAGCACCTAGAACATCAACACAGTACCTAAGCTGGCACTTACTAGTTCTCACACAGACATAATTTATTTTCCTAGTAACAAGTATTTTAAGTAACGAAGTTCCTCCTTATTCCTTCTCCCAGTCTAAACTAACAGATGGCACAAACAGTCTGGTATGTGCCTTTAAAGACTATTTTCCTATGTTCACACACACATTATATATATATATATATATATATATATATATATATATATATATATATATATATATATATACACATACATACATACATACATACAAATAATTGTCTCTGGGGTTGGAGAGATGGCTTAGTGGTTAAAAGTGTACATGGAGCTTGCAGAACCTGGTTTGATCTGCAGTACCCAGATCAGGTGGTCACAATCACTAGCTCCAGGGGCATCCAACCATCTCTCCTCTGCAGATACCTGCAGATGAAAATGTACACACTCACACACAGACATGCAATTAAAAAGAAAATAAAATTTTAAAATCTTTTTTAAATTTTCTAAGTAAAATTAGAAGATATATATAAACTGGTTTCTCCATTTAATAAAATCATTGTTTTAGTTTTCATCTCTTGGTGTTCTCTGTTGCTTCTCCAGGGAAGGCTCTTCATCCAAACAGGGAAAGCATGATCTTGTCTGTACTTCAATGGCATGATAGGAAATTTTGATCCATTATATTGTACAGTTTGGGAAGTCTGTTCATCTCTCACAGCTAACAAATATCCCCTAATCCAAACTCTATTAGTAAGAATGGTAAAAACATCTTACCGACACTTATTGCAAACTTCAACTTTTTTCTCACTTAGTTTTTAACAAAAAGTGAACCAAAACCCTCAAAGTAGCACAGGATGTATAATGCCATGTCAGACATAAGTATAAGGCTGCACAAAACCTGTGTTAGAAAAACATCTCAAAAGGAGGCTTCAGCTCCAACTGGAGGATCAGAACAAGACTTCTGGATGTTTAAGCAGGAAAGAGCCACTTAGGAATATGACAGCTCACCGCCCATGATAGTTATGTAAGACTAGTCAAACTGTATTTTGGGAAAAAATGCAAATGATAGGCACAAACTCTGAAGAATTCTTTACCTGAGATATTCTTCTTGTCTCTCCTTTTAAGACACATAGTTGTCAATGGGATGGATATTTTTCATATTTAAGCAATTTGCATCTTGTATTACTTCAATAATTTTCCTCTCAATTAAACAAAACATATCCTTATCCACAGGAGAGTTGTTGCCTCTCAGCAGGTAAACATGATTCATAACACGTCAAAAAATAAACCCAAGTAATGTAGCACTACTGAAATTTCCAGATAGAAGATTCTTTTCCACAGGTCCTGAATACCTTGTGCTGACATGGGGCATCTGACTGCATCTTTGGCATCTATTGGCCGGACACCGGCAGCACCTTAGTCCCAGTAGTACAGGCAAAGAATCTCCAGACACACCCATTATTGCATTGGAAGAACATCTGTCCTCAGTTGAGAATAGCCACTATCAGTCTTTTGCATTCAGAATCTCTTCATTTGAGTGAGTCAGGAGTTTGGCAGGAGTGTCCAAACACAGTCCAGTTGTTAAGTTGTATGAATCATCTGAGTATCTTAATATGGTTTGATCTGGACTTCTGTTAAGGTGGTATTCACAATTGCCATATGTATTATTTGAGTTCACCTATACAGACTTTCACTGGACATGTGTTTCCAGCCCACATAAGCTCATAAAACACAGGGGTCCAGAAAGGAGCCTACTGGTTAGGGACTGAGGCATGCTAGGTTTGGAAAACATAACACCGCACTGTCACAACATGAGGAAGGTAATGACTGTGTTATCCTGAACTGTCCAGTTGCATCTGAGGAGGAGGAGGAGGCATGCTGACTATTTGAGAGTCTCTCTAATTATGTGACTCAAATGCCGGAAAATTCAGTGTTTTATAAAGACCATTTTGTAGTTCTTCCTTTTTCAAATTTCAAATTAAACCTCAGACACATATAGAACTAAGAGCGGGCAGAAACAATAATTAGGTGGTTCCCTTTAAAAATGTTTCCGTATTTAACAGAATAAAACCCAACCCCCCCATCATGGCCTATACTACTGTAAATGGTCTGCTCAGTGTTGCAGTTTCCAACTCCTTGTCACCTTTCCCACTTTGTCCCCCAACCTGCTGACTCCCCTATGTCAGTTCCTCAAACGCTCCACATCCCAGCGCTGCATCCCAGCTGGCCTCCATTCTGATGTTCTTCCCTGACCTCCCATGTGATCTTGCACATGTCATCAAACACACACACACACACACACACACACACACCAGCTAAATTATGTCTCTACTATATATGTATATGTATATATGCTTTTATAGTACATCATAATTCATCACCCTTTTTGAACTTATACTAGTAATTTACTTCTATGACAGTTCTCTCCAGAATGTGTCATACAAAGACAAGGAATGTTTCTAGTTTTGTTCAATTTGTTGATTTATCTCTCACACCTAACTCATTGCTGAGAACAGAATAGGGATTAAAAAAGTTTTAACTGGACCAACTGAGTAGATTTCCATAGTGCCCATCTTTGGCCTTGTCCATCTGGCCCAGTCACCACCTCCTATTGCATCCATCCTTATCACTATGACCAAACTGATAACAAACCGTTTGACATCACTGATGCCTAAGATATTCCAGTGGTGCATTATTGCAATGACCCCAGTAAGTACCTTACTGTGGTCTGTGACATTGACTGTGTTCTGACTCCTACTTACGGCTCCATCCTAGCTTTACCCTATCTCCATCAGTCACTCTGTTTCAGATACAGTAGCTTTGTTATTGTGCCTTGTCTGATCAGACTAGATCCTCCGGTTATAACAACCTTCCTCCTCAAGATCTTCATTCTCATGCTGTTCCTACCTCCGGAGTCTTAACATATTCCCCACTCATACTATTTGAGTTATGACATTCCACTTCCTTCATCAGGGCTCCTGGGGTTGCTACATAAAGATAGACATTAATGGGACAGACTATCAGGCCGGGCTAGATAACAGCCTCACCATCTATGCACTGAGTGACCCTGAGAACAAACAGCTCAACTTTGGCTGAACACAGTGCTGGAGCTGATTATGACACGCTCCCATGCTGCTGAAAATGGTAAGGAAGAGTGTCTCCCAGAAGTGCTGGGACCATGGAGATTTAACCTTGAAAACCAACTAGCACCTGTACCACTGGCCTGACAGGCTGGAGGAGAGGCAGAACTGCCAGACGGTGCCTCTCAGACTTGAGGTTAATACAAAGGGATGGGGGAAGGGATCTTAAAAATGGGCACAGAGCCGGGCGGGGTGGTGGCTCACGCCTTTAATCCCAGCACTCGGGAAGCAGAGGCAGGCGGATCTCTGTGAGTTCGAGGCCAGCCTGGGCTACCAAGTGAGTTCCAGGAAAGGCGCAAAGCTACACAGAGAAACCCTGTCTCGAAAAACCAAAAAAAAAAAAAAAAAAAAAAAAAAAAAAAGGGCACAGATGTATCTTATTAAAAGAATTGGTGGTGTTGTTACCATAGTGAACAGTGATTCTTTGAAGCTTTCCTGAGCATCTAATAGACTCAAAAATCTGTAACTCCATCTGGGAATAGGCTTCAATTGCCTTACTCAACTCAGCTTTCTAAAGTGATTGTGAAATCTGTTCAGGGGGCTGCAAAGAGCATCTTTTATTAATGGAATAGAAAACATTGAGTAAATCACACATAGTAAGGATAATCAAAAACTACAGAAGCTTTATGTGTGTGAATATTTACACAGATGCTAAACCCTGATGCGAACAGCAAGTGCTATTTGATTTTTCAGGTATTTTTCTTTCTTTATAAAAGAAATAGGAAAGTGAGGTAGCTTGACCTGTATATCAGATCATCTTAAGAAAATTAAATTGGTAGTAAAAATGATTACACTGGATTTTCTTTCTTTTTCTTTAGTTGTTTTACTTTGAAACGGTTCATATGAGAGGTTGGAGGATAATCAGCATTTAAGTAAACACGTAAAAACTGGACTCACTTCCTTGCCTCGCCCCAGCTCTCTTGATTAATCTCTTCTAGCCTCTACCACATCTCTTCTGAATTCTGACATCAAACAACTATATGTACTAATAGTTTTGTATGTGCACTGTTCATACTGACACTTGGTGCTTCTCACAGGGAAAGAAAAACTCTACAAGCTTGTCTGTTTCCCAATGTCAAACATTCTCGAGTTCTTCAGAGGTGAGATCACATCATTTTCCATTAAGTCTTTTGGACACAGTCAGAATTTATGATCCAAAGACAACAGTTGGCCCAGCAGTAGCCTCCTGGACTGACTGAATCCTTTCCCTGAATACCAGACAGAGGAGGAGAAAGTCTGAGCTAAAATTCCACAAATGCTTGGATTTTCTTTGATGTTTGAGTTCTTCTTTGGTCACTCTATCCTCCAAATGGATTTTCAATCTCCTGTTTTTCATTTCGGGAATTCTTGATGTGAACATTTTCATGTAACATAATGATTCATAGAGACATCAAGGCAGGCTCACAAAACGCTGAAAATCTCTAAGAGGAACAGGTCCTTTCAGCCCCATTCATTTCAAAACAGAATTAAATCGTTTATAGTGTAGACAAGCATGCATTCTCCTTCTGCATAATTAAACTATAACTCAAGTTTAACAACTTGATCTATAAAGGCAATTAGCGTCGGCAGAACTGGGAAATAGTTTGCTTTGACAGCATATGAAATGTGTCGTGGGGAAGCAAACAATGTAGTGCCCGAGAGTCACTATTTGAAGAATAAATACTGTTTGAAGTTTCTACCAAAATAAATGCAAAGAGGAAGAAAAGGTTAATTTTCTTGTGACCTCTATACAGTCAAAAATAAGTATAAATCATTCAATATTTTACTTATTTAGAAAATGAACACTTCAGATTTCTCTTTGACAAAGCACCATTTAGTTTGAAGGGTATCTTGAGTCATTGAGGACAATAAGGAAAAGGAGAGAGTAACTTAGATTCCAGAGGTAGTGAATGAGCCTTTTATGCACTAGAGGATACGGTTCTCATGTGCAGGTGGCTTTATTATCTCTAGAATATACTGAGAGAAATATTGCTCAGAGTTGAGGTTACAGAACCAGGTGTGCCTCTGTTTCTTGTTTTAATCCACAATATGACACAGAACCACTGGACTGGGTGAGATTCCTCTCAAGCATTAGGAGTCTTGAGTCAGGACGTTTAGGCAGGTCTATTATCAGTTCCAGACCAGCCTCAACTACATGGTGGGTTTGGGGCCAGCCTCACTTCTTAATACTGATATTTTATCTAGAGAAATGAAATTATAAAATTAGGAGCCAGGTGTAGTACCTTTAATCCCAGCACTCTGGAGACTGAGGCAGAAGGATGACACGTTTGAGGCCACTCTGGGCTATATAGGGAGTTCCAGGCCAACCAGTGCCACACAGCAAGGACTAGTCTAAATAAAATAAAACAAAAAAAAGCAAACAAAAGAGACAAAGACTTCCTCCAGGATATGACATCACTAATACTTAGGGGAACCAGTGCCAATATGGAATACAGAGTATCTATCACTTTTAAGGGCACTAACTAATCAGGAAAGGCACAGGCTGACACAGGGTTCTGGAGAACACTCTCTGAGATGCTGGGGGAGGTTTAATAGTTTAAGGATGAGCTTGGGTAGTGGTTGGGTCTCTGGGGAGATTATTCACTAGAGGAAATAAAGCTATTCCATCATGTTAACAAATGTGTACACCATTGAAGAGGTGTCCTGGTGCCACCGTTTTCTAATTCATACCACCAGCCCCCAAAACAGAGCCTGCCAAACACAAACATTAAGCTTCTGAATTCACAAAGACTATCACATAGTAAGAGCAGTTATACCAATAAAATTAAACATACCTAAAGTAACTAAATCTGAACAGAATTGAGGGACACACTATATTAAACTCCAGAGGTCCTGCCTAGGAAGAAGAAGCAGAAAAAAACAGAAACAGAAGAAGCAGCAGGAGAAGGAGGAAGAAGGAGGAGGAAGAGGAAGAGGAAGAAATAATAAAGGTAATAAGGGGAAAAAGTGACATCATAAGTGGTGTGTCTGACAATAAAGCACACGGAGAAAAAGTTAATTCTCTGGGGAAGTCAGACTGGGAGGTTATGGACTTTGCAGTGACCAGAGACCAGCAGCATACACATCATCCTAGAAGGGGCTCCACACTTAGATGAGCATCTTATGTGCTTTCAATAGTTACACATCCTGATGAGACCCACACAACAGACAATAGGCTGATATTTCAGTTTGCAAATTAGTCTCAAGGGAATTAGTCTATTACACTAAAAGCTGAAAGACTGAACATATGCTGGGTATTAGACTGTTTATTCTCCTACTAAGATGAAGTCTAGATCCTAAGTGTCTTAAAATCTAACAAAGCCACGCTACCTTGGCAGGCATCCTTACTGATGAGGACCTGAGTTTCATACTGCCTCTTTCAACCACCTGCACCCACAGGCTATGTCATGGTGTCTCTGAATATATCCACTGCTACAAAGAGAAGCAAGGATCTCTGTTATCTGTCATTGCTATTCATCCAGTTCTGCTGCAAGCACAGATTTTCCTCACATGGTTATTATCGAATCCTTCATGGCTAACTTATGTGCATTTAAGTGATATTTGCATTTCTGTGGGTTTATATTCCTTATTTCTAGCAAAAGGGAAAAAATGAATTTATTTTTAAGAAATGATCAATAGAAATGTCACTAATTCTCACAAACACAATAGAACTAAATATGATATCAATAAAAATTCACTTTGCACTCCAATGACAGCTCACATCATGAAAGACATTGGCTATTATTAATGTAATGGTTACCATGTGCTAGACAATGTGTTAAGGAAAGCTCCATCAGGAAAATGACTCTCTGAGTTTAAACACTCACTTCTTGTAGAACAAAAGAGAAGCTTGGATAGTTGAATACATTCCCAATATCATGGAGCAAATTTAAGAGGCAGAATTATAATTTATGCTTGCTTTAGGAATCGATGTCCACACTTTGATTGTCACTGATCTCACAGAAAACCAATCTTCCTTAGTCTAAATCTCTCTCTCTCTCTCTCTCTCTCTCTCTCTCTCTCTCTCTCTCTCTCTCACACACACACACACACACACACACACACACACACACACACACACACACACACACACATGCATACTGGGAACATGTTAATAGAAATACAGGAAAGCTGTATAGACATTTATTTTATTCCAAGGAGCCAACTGTAAACAGGGCTCTAATGCCATTGTACTCTGCTCAAAACCCTTGATAGCTCAACCCTGAGAACAACACATTCAAACTCTTTGTTGGGACATTTTAGACCCTCTGGGATCAGGCATTGGTTTGAATATTCCCCTTTGTACTTGAGTCATTCCAGGGCAGATGTGTGTGCCATGATATGCTTCCCACCTGCTATCCGTGACCCTAAGAATGTTCTTTAATGCTGTATCTACTTCCAACATCTACTTCTTTCCTAAGACTTCCCTTGATCCCCCAAATCACAGCTGGCACAGCACACTTTTGTATCACAAACGCAGCTTTTATTATTTTGTTTTTCATTATTATTTGTGTATTTGCATTATACCTAAATGAGATTAGAGTCCACATTGTTTTATCTTCCAATTCCAGCAACAGTAGCCACAATGTCTTTTGTATAAAAGGACTCAATAATATTTGTTTAAACAGAATTAACATAAATTTGCATTAAGGTACTTGGTTTAAAATATTTTTCAAAACCCAAAGACTGGGTTTCAGTTTGTAGCCCATGCTGGCCTGGAACTTATGATGTAAACTAGGCAGACCTCAACTCTTGGAAATCCTCCCACTTCAGCTTCCAAAATGCTGGAATTAAGCAAGCAACCATGGCTGGATGGTAAATCATAAATATTCTTGACAAGGTAATATATTCTGTATTCAGTCAAGTCATTAACAAGTTAGCATTGTAAGCACATATATTATAATGTATGAAGAACATATAAAAATATTATGTATAGATACAACACACATAAATTTATCTCATTACCACAAATGAGATAATTAGTAAAATAATGTATTGTCTTCATTTTCAGATGAGGAATTAGAACTAAAATATTTAGCTCTTTGCAACATCTTAGCTAATTTCATTAAAATGCATTTATTGTGTTGTGCTCATTTTATTTTTTAAGCAACATCTATATTTTATCCTTTTTAATAGAGCAGGATTCATTATTATTCGCTTCTATTTTTCTTTTGTTCTGAGCCATAGTGTGGTCATGCCCCATAGAACGACTGAGGCACCCAGACCAGATAGCCTTACCTGGCCCTTTCTTATCACTGACCATTCTTTAGTTCCTTTGTTTCTTTCTTTGCTTCCAAACCATTAGCTCTGACTTGTTCTGACCTTCAATATTACTTTTACTAGCAGTATCCCACTATGCCATTATCCTGAATCAGTTCATCTCAATAAGCAATCAAGTGAGCAGGCACACATATAAAGACATACTTTTATGAGTTATAGCAAGAGAGGTGCATTAGTGAAATCAGTCAACTTAAAAATACCATAAAAAGTGTTTTGCCTAGATGGATTATACAACATAAAACCTCAATGGCAGGAGGGTTTCAAAGAATGATGCCCAGAAATTTTTGAATGATTAATATGAATGTAGTGTGAATAAGGGCTAGCCAGATGAAAAGGTAGCTGTAGGGAGAGAAGAGAGGAAGAACAAATGTTTGAGAGCATAAACTAGCACAGTGACCACAGAGAACATTGAAATTCTCAGGGTTGCTAGGTCCTAAGTTAGGGAGCAGGTGACAGGACCTTGAGTCATTAAGCTTGAGTCATTAAGGTAGCCTTGGATGCTGTGTCCATGAGCAAAATGAGCTGCTGATGGGGTTGGAAAGGGGAGCAATTCAAATAAAAAACAGTTTACACATATGTGGGAACAGATACAGCAAATTCTCAAATATTTGTTGAAATAATGTTTCACATTCCACACAAACAAAGCAGGCTCAGTAGACAGTGAGCAAAAGCAGTTCAGAGATCAGGTTTCATCCTGTTTTGTATTTCACAGGGCAGATTCTGTCTTGGTCACTGTTCTGTTGCTGTGAAGAGGCACCCTGACCAAGGCAACTCTTATAAGAAGAAAAACATTTAGATGGGACTTTCTTACAGGTTCAGAGGCTTAGTCCATTATCATCAGAGCAGAGAGAATGATGGCAAGCAGGCATGCTGCTGGAGAAGTAGCTGAGAGCTATATCCTGATCTGCAAGTATAGAGAAGAAGGAGAGGAGAGAGAGAGACTGGGCCTGGCATGGACTTTGAAACCTCAAAACCCACTCTTAGTGACACACTTCCTCCAACAAGGCCACACCTCCTAATCCTTCTCAAATAGTGTCACTCTCTGGTGTCTAAGCAGTCAAACATAAGAGCCTCTGGGGACCATTCTCATTCAAACCCTCACAGATACCTAAAAGGTACTACTCTATGTGTTCCCCAGACAGTCACATGCCTGCCTCTAATCATTGATGGAATGGAAGACCACAAGAAAAACAATCAGTTTCTGCCTTTTGCAGTTCATTAAGGGCCACTAGGGAGGGTCTAAGAGTCTCACTGTTTTAAATTAGATATGTAAATCTGGTCTGAGTGTGTACTGAGGTTCCCCAAGCAATTTCAATCTTCACTCCCATCTGAGAACCTCAAGGTCAAAGCCCATGATCCAAGAGAGTGAGGGGCTCATAAACAGCTATTTCCTGTACAGAACAGGAACTGTGAGATGCTAGTGCTTCACTCTTCTTCCTACTGACTAGGCACAAACATATTTCATAGGCACAGCTCTTCTGTCTTATGCTCTGACAGGACCCCTCTGCTTTATATAGAAGCTACTGCTTTCTCTCAAAGAGCCCCTCTGACACATGAGATTGCTATACAGGAGATTTCTGAAGCCAAACGAGAATAAATCAGTCTATACCAGATTCATTAGCAGATACATGAATCCTGGGTAAAAAAGAGACAATATGAGTGGCAGAGAAATGGAACAACTTTTTTTCCTATTTGGGAATGATGTGGTACTGTTTTTAAGCTTCTGTTGGACAGGGAGGGCACAATTGAAGGATACATATACCTCCTCCCAGGACATCAGCAGCCTAGAAAGCAAACCAGAAACAGCACCTGGGGCACAGAACACTTTTATGACAGTTCCCAAAGTGATCTGCTCCCATGGCATTTAGAATTCAAATGATTCTGGGTTTCAAATCACTGCACTTGTGAATGGCAGAGTCTGTTGTATACTATTACTATTAGTAATAGTATTAGTATTATTTAAGCCTTAGATTTCACTGCAGATGTCCCAGAGATGTGCAACAGTAAACCTGGATTTTTCACTTTTAAAGCAATATTTTAACACTGTTGCTAATTTCTAACAATACCTTATCAAGCACTGAGCAGCTGTATTGCACCAATATTCCAAGATCATGGATGCTGTGTCAGTTAAATATAGTTGAAGCTAACAGTCTGTAGGGTTCAATATATCAAAAACCAATTCTAGGCAGACACTCACAATTTGCTGAAGCAAACACATCTTGGGGCAAAAGTAAACTAAATGTTTCAGAACAGTACAACTGGGATCTATTTTAACACAGGCACACATTTACAAATAGCCCAAAGTAAACTTCAGGTACAAATCACACAGCACAATGAGATAAAAGTTTTCATTTCCTCCCAGAAGTTAAGCCTGAGGGGATAGATGCACACTGAAAAAGAGCTGGCAATAAAATCATATTTTCCAGAAATGGTATAGCTCCAGAGGAGAAAGACCAAGGCAAAAGGCAAGCAGAAGGGTAGCTTACCATTTAACTTCTCATATAGTAACCAAGAGAGATGCACACAACCCTGTAGGGTAAAGGTTATGCAGACTTAGAGGGCTCTGTTCTCAAAACGTATGTGGTGAAGTAATAGAATATACAGACTAGAACTGCATATGATGAGTAGAAAAGGAAAATGCATAGAGAACTTTAATAATGAGGAAGTTTAACTGTAGTCTATTTCGCCTGGGTGTCCTATTCACCAAGTCCCACCACTAACTTCTAATTCGTTTTCTGTGAGACTGGGTACCCTGTGTTTAAACCCAGAGAAGTCAATGATGTACCACTGAGTCAAAACTCTCGCTCAACTTGTGAGGTCTTATTGCTGCTGTGGTTTCTATATTCTTTCCTTGTAGCAGGAATCTTAAAAGGTCTTATTAATAAAACAAACCTGGAGCCAAGTATTAGGGTGAACACTGGAAGGTCAGAGAGACAGAACAAGCCACAGCTAACCTCACCTGGCCAACTTCTCAGCTGATTTTGTTCCCTCAGACTGGAAGCCTCTGTGTCCTCATATCTGGATGGTTCTCAGCTGAACTGTGCTGCTCAAAACCTAAAAGCTTAAGCAGCCAAATGCTTAACCAGGCCAAAATGCTTCTAGTTCCTGGTCTCCACGCCTTATATATCTTTCCTTTCTGCCACCACTCCCTGGGATTAAAGGCTCACTTCTTGGGATTAAAGGCGTGAGTCACCATGCCTGGCTGTTTCCAATGTGGCCTTGAACTCACAGAGATCCAGAGGGATTTCTCCTCTGGAATGCTAGAACTAAAGGTGTGTGTGCCACCATTTTCTAGCCTTCGTATATAGTGGCCGTTCTGTCTCTGACCCCAGATAAGTTTATTAGGGTGCACAATATTTTAGGGAACACAATACCACCACATTTCCTTCTTTATTCCACTAAGTACAACATTTCCTTTTGTTTACATCTCGGTATATTTGTGAATAAAGGTGCTGAGCACTCATTCCCATCCCTGATCACTCTAGATTACTAACTCCATCCAGGCTAGACTCTAAGAGTTTTGAATTGTGTATGAAATAAGGAATACATTTTATAAACAAAACCTAATGGGAGCATCCTAAGGGAGATTAGCTATAAATTCTGACAGCCCAGATCTCTGCCTTCTTTGTATTATTAAAATTGATTTAATGGGTTATTTCCCCATTCATGACTGGTGTGTATTAACTCTGGCCATCTCTTTTGTTTTCCACACCCACTACTGGAACCTAATCAATATTTAGAGCTTTTATCTAATGCCACAACATGACAATCTAAGTTCTTCCAGTCCTTGAACCATATGGCTGAGTCAACAATGGCTGCTTGCTGACTCACCTTTAACCAGGTACCAGATGTCAACCATTTAAATTCTTGAATACCTACTTGATTTGCCTCCTCTTCTGCTTTAGTATCATTAACACAGGACATCCATTTGTGCCCGTTTGGCCTTCTGGTCTTCCCCATTTAATCTGTCTCACACTGCTGGAGAAAATCCAGTCATACCATATGTAAAGAGTGAATGAACACTCTCCAATGGTTTTCTATTATGTACAGGAAAATATAATTCCTGAAATGGGATGCATGTTCCCTAAAAATTTTGGGGTTTATCAATTGAGTTTATCAAATTTTCTGTCCTTTCCAAACCATATATTGCTGGAAGTCAGCAATATCAAATTTTTGTGGATTGTCATCATGTCAGATGGGCCTTTTGTGCCTCTGAGTTTGTATGTACTGTTCATCTCAGGGAGTATTCTTCAGTTGTGCTTGTTTACAAAACCCTGTGTTTAGTGATACTTCTGTTAAATACCTCCTGCTCTGTGATTTCTTCCTATTTTAGTCCTCTGTAGTCTGTAGTGTGGTTTAATGGGTTTTCCTCTCTAGATTCTAAATTGCTTATGGGAAAACCATGCCTTTGTCTTTGCTGTGCCTCATAGCTAGCAAAGAGACTGGCAGAGAGCAGTGGTAGTAGACCTGTAGAGGGAATGAGTGACCTTAGCCTCTTGGGCTCTCCTGTTTGCTCTTCAGATATTTGCTGATATTATTCCAACTTTTCTCCTCTGTAAAAGGAACCACAACCTGACTACTCAGGATAGGTTTTTTTTTTTTTTAATTGTGAATCATTATTATTGTCATCACATCACCATAATAATCAATATGCACAAATATGAATACAATGTGAAGCAAATGAATTTGTGGGTATGAAAATGAAAAGGTTAGAGCAAGAGGTATTTAGGCAAGGTGTGGCAGGATAGGCTTTTTTTTTGCACAATAGAAATAATGTTTTATTTCTCCATACTTATATTCTTTTTTATTTTTCTTTATTAAGAAATTTTCTACTCACTCCACATACCACCCATAGATCCCCCTTCCTCCCTCCTCCCACCCCCCAGCCCTCTCTCCAAGCCACCCTGCATCCCCACATCCCCCAAATCAAGGTCTCCCATGGGGAGTCAGCAGAGCCTGGCACACTACTCAGGATATTGAAAGAGCCATGATAGTGATTATTTAACAGTATCAAACCATGATGCATAGACCAACATTTGCCCAATATCACACTTAAATTTCAAATAATGTAAAATTTCGTTACAAGTTAGGGATTGCACCAAAGATGCAAAGGTTTTAGTATATATATTTGAAATATTCTCATTAATTAACAATGGAATTATAGTGACTCAAATTCATACTGGAATCTAGCAAGCATTAAGTATGTAGTCAAGTGTTAACTATAAATAAAGCAAAGTTTGTAAGAAATGACATTAATATCAACAATAAGAACCAGGTACGTACATGAGCACAGAAGGACTGTTTGCAGAGAGGAAGGAGACCATGGAGCAGGGACAAATGAAGGGAACATGGGAGTGGATATGAACAAAGGACAATGAAATATGTAGAAAATGCCATGATTAGACCTTCTTTTTATACTAAAAATTTTAGTCAAACAAAAAAAGAGGACATAAACTCTGAAACTAGAAAAAGGAATTTAATACTAATTTTTCCCTTAGCTCTTTTCCTACCATAATCAAAAAGGAGTGAGGACACAAAGTTTGGTGGGTAGGGGATGGGGGACGGAATTGAGAGGCAATGAAGGAAGAGTATATGACAAAATACATTATATGATATTCTCAAAGAATTAATAACAGTATTTTTTAAATAATAAGAAGGAAAAGTTAAGCCATAGTTAAGCAGCCTACGTTTTAGGATGTCAGAAACCAAATCTGAATTACACAGATATGTAATTCTGTTACTATACTCCTCACAAAAATAATTAGCATAATTTGATAAGTAATTCAAATGCAGATGATATGAAACAAAAAGTGTTGTGTCCCAAATCACTGATTCTCCTCTTGGAGACTATCAAAGAGACTCGTGTTACCAGGTATGGTGGTTCACACTTGTAATTCCATCACAACAGGCTCATGCAGAGGGATTGTGAGCTCAGTGTTAGCATGTGCTGCACAGTGGGTTCAATGCCAACAACTTAGTAAGCGCTTTTCTCAAAAGTAACAACAGGGTCTAGAGGACACAGCTCTGTGGCTAAAGTGCTTGCTACCCACATATCAGCACCTGACTTGGACACCTAGCCCCCATGTGGAAAAGCAGGCATGACAGCAGTGCCTATTGTAATATCAGTGCCAGGGAAACAGAGAGAGGTGGATACCTACAGCTTGCCGGCCAGCCAGTTTAGCCAAGTCAGTAAGCTCCAGGTTTCTGTGAGAGACTTTGTCTCAAAAAAAAAAAAAAAAAAAAAAAAAAAAAGGTGGAGAATGACTGAGGAAGATCCCGGATGTTGACTTCTGCCCTCCAAAAGCATAAACACACACACACACACACACACACACACACACACACACACACACACACATACACACACACACACACACACACACACACACATAAATCACCAACACATATACATATATGCACCCAAAAAATAAAAACAAAAATTTAAAGATCTGCAGGTAGTTCAGAAATAGGACACTCATCAAGCACGCAGAAAGCCCTGGGCTTCAGTCTCTAACACCACAGAAAAAACTTCTTTTGAATTCTTTTAGGTAATTTTATATACATTTGCACATGCACACAAGCATTTAGGTAATTTTATATACATCTGCACATGCACACAAGCATACTTCTATAACTTTTCACATGTGCAATGTGCAAAATCTATTAGCAATGCTTTGGTTTACTTTAAAATATTCTTGAACATCATTTCATATTGGCATGGAATTCTATCTTCTTTCTTCTTCCATGATTTAAGCTCTATTCTACTCAGTCAAAACAATCTTCCAAAGAGCTACTCCTTGTCTTTCACTAAACCAGTTAACCATGTATGACGCTGGACTTTGCTTCAAACCTTCTGTAGTCCCATCAGCCAGAGAATAGTCTGCCATAACACACCCTACAAGAGCATCTTACAATTTCCAAGACTGAGATCATATGTCTCCCTGTCTGAAATGCCTGCTTCACTAACACTGAGGTACTTGCTTCCTCCTTACACACCCGGAATCTAGCCAACTATAAATCTGCATATGATCCTGATAAACAACCTGCTTATAAGGCATGATCTGAGGTGTGCAGCGTTGTTCATGTTTGGTAGTCAGTGAAAACCTATTTCTGATGCATGCTATTGAGCACTTGGGAATCATTGATGAAGAGACTCAGTTCTTGTTTTGAAGAGAGATTAAATTTAGTGGAGACATAGAGGAAATACCAGTAAATAATAATAGAAAATACTTTTAGAGCTTTTACCATAAGCTAAGTAGTGTCAAGTTTATACATGTGATCTCATTTAACCTCACAATACCTTGGAAGGGCAGATTTTATTATTAAACCAATTTAAAGAAGGTAAGACAACAAATAATTCAGAAACTGAAACAAAGAAGATCAAACAACACATGGATAAAATTGGATATATTATATTTCAGTTGGCAAATACAGCATATTAAATTAACACTCTAAAACAATTCTGATTTACATCCCATCTCCACTTTTCCTTTTGTGGAAACTCTGAACTCCAGAGCCCCTGAAATGCAAGTAACAGGTCTATGAAGCAGAACTACCACTTGAGGTTACTTAGTTCCCCAGATCCAAAAGTGTCAGTCACAAGCAAGAAGATGCCCGGTCACAATAACCTCCATTGAGCAATCTTAAGAAGATAAACCCACTTTGGTATATCACACTGTTGTTAGGGAAGGCAGCCGTCTTATTATTTCACCTAAGTCAGATGTTTCTGTGGGGTCTGGTATTATCTTACTTAATACAAGTCATGTATACAGAGTATAAGATGTGCTAATGAAGATGACCCTCACATTCCTCTCAGGTTGCCTAGATTGCAGACGTTTCCCCTGACCATGTCCCCTACTCTCCCTTTTCTGTAAACTATACAAAGCTAGAAATTTTAAATATTTCACTATCCCTTTGAGAAGTAAATCTTCCGCTAGCCTCTGGCCAGTGTTAGACTCAGGAACAATTCCTAAGGATTGGGATCCCACCCCCATGAAAAGCAATCATGAAGGGAGAGAGTCTGTCCATCTTCTAGTCTATAAGAAGGGAGGATTATACATTTCCTAAGTGCCAAGTAGCAATCATAGAGAGCCTTATCTAGTTCACCAAATACCATCTCACACTTATCCAGTACTTTTCCATTATTAACTTGCTGCATGATTCAAAACACAACCAACTTTTATTCTAATGGAGTTGACATTTCTTTCTATCCTCTTGGAATAGTGTTGAAAATGTCCTTGTTGCCTGGTTAACCCTGTCTAATGCAACCTTCTTTTTTTTTTTTGACAATGCTAAGCATAAAATCATTAATAAGGATATATGCCACCGTTAGTTACTTGCAATTTTTCTATTGCTGTGGACAAACACCTGACAAAGGAGAAGGGACCCATGTTGGCTTCTGCTTTGCAGTGTTGTCTGTCATGGTGGAAAAGCTATAGCTGTGGGAGCATAAGGCCAAATGCTCACAGCTTCCCGGACCAGGAAGCAGAGAAGAAACAGGAATTAACACTAGACTATGACCCTCAAGGTCTTCCCCTAGCCACCTACCTCTTCCAGATAGACCCAGCTCTCCAAAGTTTCCAGTATTGCCCCCAAATGAACACACTACCAAATGGGGACCAAGTGTTCACACACACGAGCCTGTGGAGAACAGTTTATGTATAAAATGTAATATCATCTCCTCATATGTAGAGGAGCATAGAGAAAGTTAGATTTTTGTTTCACAAAGTTCAAAGGTCCAGAATATTGTTCGTGCTGCTTATGTGGGGCTAATTTGGTACAAGGATCGTGTAACTATCAGAAAACGTAGCATCTTCAGTTCTTTTAAAAAATAGAATGCATTCTGTTGTAGACAATGTTGATGATGCTGAATAATAATGTGCTTTATTGGTGAGTGAAAGATGGATTTGTTATTACCACAATAAAACCATTTTAAGACAACTAAATTCATCATATAGCCATGTTCACTGTGCTTGGTGGAACACATCTGTAATCCCACTGCTTTGAAGGTAGAAGGGGGAGAATTGGGACCTTAGGACCAGCCTCAGTTGCATGACTGCATGACTACATGCAGCCTTGTCTCAAAAAATGTTTAAAAGTTACATGCTTCACTAGCATGCATATTAAGAAGATATGACTTTATTTTTTAAATGTTTTTAAAATACATCATGAATAAGAGCAACTGCTTGCTCAAGTGTCCAGTTATGCATACCAAGAAGAATATCAGAATTTGGCCTTACATTGTATTTCATGAGCTATTGACAGGTCTCAAAAATTCAAGATTTTAGTAATGTTATTCTAGAGAGCACTATGCTTTCATGTTTTATGTCACATTTTATTTGAGTTCTCCTGAACTTGAAATGACAAATTGCACTTGATAAAATGAAAAAGAAAAATGTGTTGAACTAAGTAAACCATTTCTCATTAGAAGTGAGTAGAATTTCCCCCAGAGAATAGCAAGGAGATCACTTTTAGCCCATAGGATTGCCAGAAGATACTTTCCTAAGTTTCTTGAAGCCCAAATAAAAAAATATGCACAAGACCATTATGCAATTGAGAAGTTGTACTCTCTTACAACTACAGAAACAAAATAATCACAGCTGGATTGTTATAAAGATTCTTAAAAAATGTCAATTTCCTTTGCTCAGCATCTCAAGAGACCTCTTAGGTATTGTACAATTATCTCTACATATCTTTTCATATCTCCATATAACTCCACTCCTCTGCATCCCTGACTTCCAGGTTCAAACTTAATTCAGCATCAAGGCTGAAGTGATTGCTAAGCATTTCACAACTATTACACCTAACTTTGTTATTTACCACCCTGCCTGCTGCCATTGAAGCTCACCTCTTCTTTCTTTGTTTAGCTTAATATCTACCTCTAACCCTCAGATCTTGAAACCGTCCTCAATTCCTCTTTTCCTAGCATTCCATTAGCAAAAGGCCTGTCTGCACAACTTTTAAAATCTGGATCTAATTCATTCACTTTTTACAATGTACTTGGTCCAGTTATCACCAAGCCCTGTTCCACTGCTATTCATTCATGTTTTCCTGTGCTTCCTTATCATCTGTCCGAACTACCTGCACAATATAACCAGAAAGCTGGACCTGTATGTCCCTGATCAAATCTTTCCGTTATTTTTCCTGAGGCTGCTGAGAATGAGGACCGAAGGGCTCACCAGGATACCAACTGCATCTCCCTTACACATCCTTTGACCCTCCACTCCTTTCACCAGTCAAAGTAACCTTTTATCAGTTCCTCAGTAAAATCAAGCATCCTAATCCTTAGGATATTTATGCTTCAGTTTGATGGAAATGTCCTTCTTCGTCCATCCCTCCATTTTTCCACCTGGCTACTCTTAGAAATGAATTTAAGTCTTTGCTCATACATCACCTGACAGGAAGAACTGGCTGCCATACTGCCATCCCCTCATCTCTTTTCTTGTCTTCATCCCTTGCTTCTGTGTTTTCCCTGACTTGCTAGTTTTGTAGTTACTTTGTTACTCAGTACTTTGATTTTTTTAACTGTCTAGACTATGCAACAGCTATGCCTCATATTCTCCCTTCCCCCATCAGAATGGAAGCAGCATAAAATCAGAGACTGTCTTCAGTGCCACACCCTCAGTGCCCAGGTAGCTAAAAATAAAGGATTTTTAAAAATATTTGTTGAATAACTGTAATTTTTGCATGCCACAGAACTTAAGAGATATTACCTTTTCTATAAACCAGTAGTTTCTCCAAGAAGCATAACCACATTTTTGAGACAGGGTTTCTCTGTGTAGTTTTGGTGCCTGTCCTGCATCTCGCTCTGTAGACCAGGCTGGCCTCAAACTGACAGAGATCCACCTGGCTCTGCCTCCTGAGTGCTGGGATTAAAGGTGTGTGCCACCACCGCCCAGCGCATGTTGTGTTTTAAGAATCAGAGCTGAAATGCTGTTGCAGGATTCAATGTGAACTAGTACTGCCTGAAATACCTCGGACTCAACATGGGTTTGATTCAAATTAATTTTTGGTTGTTGTTGTGTGTCCAGAAATGTTTTACTATTGTCATTTTTTTTACAATCTCCAATTCAGTTACATGAACCTATATGGGATTGTGACCTATAGTATAAGAGGCTATAATATTGACCAGTTCACATGCTCCAAAAATGCACTAAAATATGAAGATCATTATCCTTTTTGAAACTTTTTTATGTAAACTTATTTCTGCCTGCAACAGTATGGCTAAGAACCATGATAACCTACCAGGATAGACAGTCTAACATGGTATTTGAATATTTGTATTTTTCTGCTTCTTTCCTTTTTACTACATTGATCACTAGGTAAATATAGGGAAATAAGTATGGTAACAGCTTAAGAAGCAATTTAAATATCAGAATTATACGTCATCTTTTTATTTTGTGGGCACTTGCAAAAGGGCTATTCTTTTGCCATACATTTTTCTTTCATCAAGAATTAGGTTTTCCCCTGGTATTTAGAGACCAAAGTCACATTTCCCACTCTGTCCTCCAGCATGCTCTATGCTGCAAAGAAATCAAACTCTTCCCTTTTCTCAAACGTAAGTCCCTGCCTCTGCCTCTTCTTACAGTGTGTCTTTAGGAATGTACCATGATGCCATCATAAAGGAGTTCTACCAGTTATCTGCTATTCAGTGAAAACACAACTTTTTTCTTGAAGATTCCCTTGACTCCTCATTGGTGACTCCTGGTGTGTTCCCAAGAAATCCCCACCCTTCCTTCTTGAATCACTGCTCAATCTTTCCTGGGTGCGGATTGGCTTTATATTTTAAACATGGCCGCCTCCACTGCTCTACCACTCAGTAACAGCCTTATGGGGAAGAACTACATCTCATTCATACCTTTAAATCTTAATGTGATCATAGGGAATGTAATTTTTGCTGTCTCCCAGTTTATTGTACAAGGAGGCTAAAGACGCTAGCAAAGACTGCATGCTATCCACATGGTATGCTGATTACAACTGTCTCCCACACAGTATCTGCTGAGAATAAAATACTTTGGTTATGCAAAGCCTTTAGGACAATGACTTACCTATAATATCTGCTCTTAGAGTTAATTGATAATCACACTGCTATTACTAATTATACTTCTACATGTCAGAACAAGATATTCTTTTGGTGGTCAACATTGCTTTTTAAAAGGCAGGGAAATCAGTGAGAAATCATATTTCTGTGAGGGAAGGCATGTAAATGGAGCTTTATGTGACTATACATACATCAGGTGAGTGTGAAAAATGTTAAAGGGTGTATAATAATAAAATACCTCTAAACAAGGGAAGTACATATAATTTACAACATAGGGAGGAGGGAGAGACCGAGGGGAGTGGGAATGGGTGCTGTGTCAAAACCTGCAGTTTGGCATTGATGGCAGGGGCAGGAGTGGGAATGGGTGCTGTGTCAAAACCTACAGTTTGACATTGATGGCAGGGGCAGGAATGGGGATTCAGATTGGTAGAAGGTCAAATAAGGAGCCAATTTTACCTCTTTTCACAATCCTGTTTTCAGAAATAGTAAAGGACATTTGAAAAGGATGGTGCCAGCATCACACTGAAGGCCTAGAGGCTCCAGACAGGACCAGAGAGAAAACATTTTGCTGTCAGAAGGAGAAACTTTGTTCAATCACCTGCCGACATTTCTAGCCATCTTACTGACCAACAGCACACACATTTTTCACAGAATAAAATAAATAGTTGGCAGGAATAACAAAAGCATACTTTCGATCTGGCAAGACACACACAAGCTCATTGTCACTGGCTGATCTATCCAGCCAGAACCATGCACCATAAAATGAATTCTAAAACTAAGCCCTGGCTGCCTCTCTGATGGCAGGGAAATGCTCTACAGGAAATTTTACTTCAGGCTGTTTGACATACCTACAAAGTCCCAGATCTACCCACTAGTGCTTAATGAACACAAACTAATCATGTCACATTTTGCCAGGAACAGATGACATTCTAAAATTAACTACTGGCTCCTATTTGCTACTCACACTACAGCTGAAAGAAGTGCCCAACACTGAGACAACACATTTTTCAGCTTGATGTTTATGGAGATGTGTGACATTTGGGTTATTAAATACCACTAAGAGGGACTGAGCAGAAGGGTGAGGGCTGGACGTCTCCGGGAGCCAGAGGCTGGTTGCAGCAACAGAACCACAGGCGTGGCTTTTTCTTTCTGGAGTCTCATTACTGCTGTTTCTCTGTGAGTGCTCTGGATTTTGCTCATAAAACCAGACTAATAACAGTGGCTGCAAGTCTTACTGGATAACTGGAAGCAGACATAAGTATTAGCATGCGCTTCCTTCTTCCTTTTTTGCTTCTTTGAATCTTTTTCTTTTTTACTTATTTGTTGTTGTTGTTGTTTTGTTTTGTTTTGTTTTTGAGACAAGGTCTTACTGTGTAGCCCAGACTGGGCTTGAACTCACAATTCCTCTGCCTTACCCTCCTAAGTGCTGGGGTTACATTATATTGGAAATTATATAGATAATTTCCATCTAATAGTAGAAGTGGGAATCAGAAAGGCCTTAGGTTTTCTACATTATTTGAAGTCTCTCATTCTCCTACTCATTGTGTGAGTGTGTGGACACATACACACACACACACACACACACACAGAGAGAGAGAGAGAGAGAGAGAGAGAGAGAGAGAGAGAGAGAGAGAGAGAGAGAGAGAGAGAGAGAATGTCCTAGGTTAAATTTAGGACAGGCATGCTGATTTTGGAAGGAAACACAATGCTGAAAGTATGATACAATCCTGAGATGAGATCTACTTAGCTTATTTGACTACAACAAACTTATAACCATGCTTTGCACCATTCCTGTATGCCCAGAAAATACATTGTATATTTTTAGGGGCACAGCCATAGTCATGCAGTTATGTCTTGTCTATTGATGCCCTGGAACTGTGATGACAATGCTGGGTAGTGACAGCAGACTGCACGTCCTGCCAAGCTCACATGTTTGTTCTCAGGCCCTGGGAGGAAAAATTCTTTGCCTCCATTTTAGATGATCAGGTAATGAAGACTATATTTTCCCATGTGCTTCTGGGTGTTAACATTTACACCATGGGTCATGGTGTGCTGGGGACTGGGTTTCCCTCACATTCTCTTCATTTCACGTTATGAATCACGCTATTTCATCTTACGGATATAATGAGAGTAGGAAATATTTCCAACAAAAGTCACACTCACCCTCAGAGAGCATTAATGTCTCATAGCAGAAGCATGTATAAACCATCGCATTTCCACTCAGAGAGCACTCTAGGGAGGATGCCCAGTAGGAGAAGAAATGGAAAAGTACCAGATGGTAGTAGGACTGTGTCTCATGGGACTCATGCCACTAAAATGGGAGACTATAAAAGGATGTGGGTGTTGGTTACTGGTAAAAGACATCTGTCTACCTCTCAAAGCTCATTCTGAACATGCACATTATTTTGGGAGCCTTGATCTGGCTGGAACAAGGAGCAATTTTTAGAGGACCATTGTTAAAGCATTTCTAAAAGATGACTGCTAACCTCCACTTGCCCATAAGCATCACTGCCATGTTGCACAAGTCACAAATTCCATGTTACACAGACAGATCGCTAAAGGGAACAAGCAGGAGTGAAATAGTTCTGGAGGCTGAAAATAAGCAAAGCCTCCTAGAGAAGGTGTTTGCAGGAATTCTTCTTTAAGTAAGGAAGAAAAGACACTTTGTTGGACCTTCAAAGTATAACTTTAAAGGAGGTGAGAAAGAATGTGAGGGAATCAGAATCCGTGAGAGTTATACTCCTCTAGAACGTAACACTGCCTGAATAATGTGAAAAAGAAAACAGTAAATAAGTCATATATGAAAATGTCTCTGATTCCTTCTACTCTATGACTATTGTCTCATCAGCAAGATGTCATAGAAAAGAACAGAATTCATTTTTAAGGATGATCTTTTCAATACAGAAGATTAGTTTGTTGAATGATGTCCAAATTCTCCAGAATCGTGGATATTCTTTTACCTTTTTTCTTTCTTTTTTTTTTTGAAGGGGCACTGAAAGAATGGATGGACTCTGTACCAAGACATACTGAAGGATAGTATGTTTTCATTATTATTTTATTAAAACATATTTAAGGAATGTCTGCTTGCTGTGTAATAGGATCACTGTGGTTTCTGATATTGCATAGTGACTCTTCCTTTCTTCTTATATTTGTTTGTGGTAGAAATTTGGAGACACTAACACATAAATATATGTCTGGACGTTGTTATATATTAATGGAGTTTTTTGCCTGAATCTGTCAAATGTTGATGGACTAGACATCGTTAATGTAATCTTGACTTATTGGATATAATTTTTCTTGTATTAGGTATAAACTTTTTTAAATTTTAGACAAAAAAGGAGAAATGTTGTTGTGGTACTGTATTCCCCAAAATATCGTGTACCCTAATAAATTTATTTATTAAATGCACACACACAGACACAGACACACACACACACACACACACACACACATTCCTTGACAGTAAAGAATATATGATGCAACGTGGTTTGTGAAGAGTAAAGATGAGAAGAACATCTCAAGTATTACAGATTAAGCCAATATTTTCTTAAAACATTAGAGAGATAAAGCCGGGCGGTGGTGGCACACGCCTTTAATCCCAGCACTCAGGAGGCAGAGGCAGGCAGATCTCTGTGAGTTCAAGGCCAACCTGGGCTACAGAGTGAGTTCCAGGAAAGGTGCAAAGCTACACAGAGAAACCCTGTCTTGAAAAAACAAAAACAACAACAACAACAAAAATTAGAGAAATAAAAGATAAAATAGAGGCAATTATATGAATAATGAATCAAGCATTTACTGTACATGAGAAATCACCAAACTTGATATATATCTTCTTTTCATTTAGCCTCTGTTTTTATGACCTAAGCACAAGCATCGTTCTCTGTATTTTGAAGAAAGCTGACAATGTGGTTGTCCAAGGCGGTAAGCACTAGACAGAGGAGTTGCTCCATGTCAGGGGGTCCAACTACACAGTGTACTCCTGGGAACTGTAGGGTACAATCAGGAGGCAGGAACAGGCTGTGAAATGATAAGATGTGGAACAAAGAAGACTGAGGGATGAGGCCCTCAGTCTACTGGTGTTCTGACTTCTCCATGTGTCAGACGTGTTTCCATAGCCAGTCTGTGCATTGCTCAATTAGAGGAAATGTCAGCTTCCTGCTTTGTTTCCCTCAGACCAATATTTTTGGCTATGCATCAGGCTCATATCTAGATCCTGAGATTCTGCCAGCATCTCATCCTTAAAGGATGCTCAGTAATGTTTGTTAGTGGCTAAGCATATGTGAGATGTGTTACTGCTGGGTGAGGCAAGAAAAGTACCTACAAGTTGGGACGTGACTCCAGTACATCTTTACTATTCCTGCTCTTACACTATTTCTCATTTAGGTTTCTTCCCTCATAAACTTAAGCCTATGTGCCTTCCATCTACATGATTAAACAGTTTGCAAAGGACAATAGAGACTATGGACAATGAGGTTTAGACGAACGGGAACAAAAAAAATCTCAAAGTAAATGAACCACAGAACTTTAGAAGGTTAGATCACAGGTCATACTAGAAGCTGTAAATGCGTTATATTTGCAGAAGCTGTTGCAAGGAGGTTAAGCGCCTTTCTCAAGGGCACAGCATCTAATTAGTGGTTCACCCAAGACCTCATATCTTTAAAGTGGTACTGCCCTTTACCCAGTACAGTGCATGTTTTTCATAAAAGGAGAAGGATGTGATCACACTCAAAAGAGGAGATGGAAAGTGTCAAGAACATTATAAGCAGCAGAGAGAATTGTTGAGATATGAAGTTAAGAGGTGCGAAACACGGGCACAGAAGAATTCAGGAGCAAATAATCACTTTCTTAAAATAACTTCATGTTACATTGCAATTCATTATTCAAAGTCCTGCTATGATTATTTTCATACTCGGTTTAATGTTGTATTTCTTTTAAATAAAAGAAGATTAGTTATTACATGGAACTAATCATCCAAGTATAATCATGTGTCAAGAGACTGCAGCTGGGCAAGGTCATGCACACCTGTTCTCTGTCATTCTGGAGGAACAAGGGTTGTCTTGAGATCAGGGAAAACCTTTTGCTATACTGTAAGATGCTGTATCTCCCCCAGGGGACTGAAGACTGCAAGAGGGAAAAGGCTGCTAATGATCATTCATTGTGTTTTAATAACTATGTGGGGAAATAAGATGCTAACATGTGTATCTTGTCTACTATGAAATGTGCCTTTTATGCCTTCCCTAGTTCCTTATTCGTTCTCATTGTGTCTCTGAAAGCTGTCTTGCAAAGAGTATCAGAGGTGTGCACAGCAATGACACATGCTGAGAAAACTTGAGACAGCACACCATTCAGTGAGCAGTAGTAATGCATGCACCCACAGGCTGCACAGTCTAAAGTGCACACAATGGCATGCTATTTAGTTGGCCCTGCTAAGTCACATCAAGGTTAGGGTATTGCTTCCGTTGAATAGGTTTGTGTTACTTATTAAAAGAAAAATAGGGAAAGGAAAGAAGAAACAAAGGATAAAAAGGAGGCACTGGTATGATAAAATGATACCCTACCCAATGATAGCAGTACAAGTCATTAACAAAATGCTAAGTGGACACAAAAGGGTATCTCATCAAAGTGTGTGATGATTCCATACAGTTTGACAAATGATTACAAAAAAACAAAGATTTGGATTTAGCCTATACACAAATGTGCTTCATAATTAATACAATTTACAAAGAGCTTTTAGTGCAACCCATTATTACAACAGGAGGCTATGCTGGGCATGGTAGCTCATGTCCACCAGACTCTTCAGGCCACAGAAGCTGAGGGATCTACAGGCTTGTGCAGAGCTTGGACAACGAGCTACCAAGACCCCTCATGGAAAAAAGAAAATTTTCTGTGGGGCTGCAATAATAATAACAATTAACAGAAAGAATGAAATATTAGTAATATTAACCTGCCATTGTGTTTTCTCTAATAGCCATACGTTGGTAGATTTCTATGCCAGTAACGGAGGCACTTACCTGTAATCTCAGAAGGGAAGTTAAGGAAGGGGGATCAAAACACTGAAGACAGCTTATGTTGGATAGGATGTGGAAAAAAAGGGAACACACCTCTACTGCTGGTGGGAGTGTAATCTTGTACAGCCACTCTGGAAATCAGTATGGTGGTATCTCAAAAAACTGGGAATCAACCTACCTCAAGACCCAGCAATACCACTCTTGGGCATATACTCAAAAGATGCTCAACTACACCACAGTACATTTGCTCAGCTATGTTCATGGCAGCACTATTCATAATAGCCGGAACCTGGAAACAACCTAGATGCCCCTCAACTGAAGAATGGATAAAGATAATGTGGTACATTTACATGATGGAGTATTACTCAGAGGCAAAAAAAACAATACCATAATGAAATTTGTAGACAAATGGATGGAACTAGAAAAAAAAATCATTCTGAGTGAGGTAACCCAGGCTCAGAAAGACAAACACAGTAATGTACTCACTCATAGGTGAATGTTAGATGCAAAACAAAGGATAAATGGGCTACAACCCACAACCCCAGAGAAGCTAGGTATAGAGGAGGACCCTAAGAGGGACATACATGGATGATCCCAGGAAGGGGTAATGGTTAAGATCTCCTGGGTAAACTGGGAGAGGGGAGTAGAGAGGAGGAGATGAGAGGTAGAAACATGAGGGTTTGAAATGGCTGAGTTTGGGGAGGGACAGAGAGGGAGAGCAACGAAGGAGATACCTTGACAAAGTGAGCCATTATGGGGTTAGGGAGAAATCTGGTGCTAGGGAAATCCCCAGGAACCCACAAGGATGTCCCCAGCTAAGATTCAAAGCAATGGTGGAGAGAGTGCTTGAACTGACCTTCCTCTGTACTCAGATCAGTGACTACCCTAATTGTCATCATAGCACCTACATCCAGTGACTGATGGAAGCAGATGCAGAGACCCACAGCCAAGCACTTGGCCAAGCTCCTGGAGTTCAGTTAAAGAGAGGAAGGAGAGATTATAGGAGCAAGGGGAGCCAAGATCATGATGGGAAAAACCATAGAGACAGCAGACCCAAGCTAGCGGGAGTGGACACTGGACTGACAGCTGGGGAGCCTGCATGGGACTAGGCCCTGTGAATGAGGGTGACAGATGTGTGGCTTGATCTGTTTGTGGGTCCTGTGGCAATGGAACCAGGACTCATGCCGAGTGCATGATCTGGCTTTTTTTAGAGCCCATTCCCTATGGTGCCATGCCTTACTCAGTCTTCACGCAGAGGGGAGGGGCTTGGGCCTGCCCCAACTTGGTATGCTAGTCTGTGTTGAATACCCAAGGGAGGCCTCACCCCCTATGAGGAGTGGGTGAGGGTGGGATGGGGAGAGGTGGAGGGGGAGCAGAAGAAGGGGAGGGAGGGGGAACAGTGGGTGTTATGTAAAATGAAAGAAAAACTTTAAATAAATAAGTAAACCTTTATAAAAAAAGATATATATCTCATGACTATAGATGCAAGATTTCTAAGTAAATTTTAGTCTGTAAAATTCATGGGTAGAAACAAAACATAATACACACCAACCAAGTGAAGTTTGTACTAGGTATGCCAGGTTGGATTAACATTTAAAAATCAATTAGTGGTCATACACGGTGCTGTGGACCTTTGATCCGAGCATATAAGAGGCAGAGACTGGTAGATCTCTGTGAGTTCAAGTTCTACCCGGTGAGCTCCAGGTCATCCTGTGGTGACACATTGCTTGTAATCTAGGAAATAAAGCAGCTCTGTTTCTCTGATCTTAAGGTAAGCTTTATTTCCTAGATTACAAACAATACATCACCACAACAGCCTGGGCTAAATAGAAAATAAATAGATAGATAGATAGATAGATAGATAGATAGATAGATAGATAGATAGATAGATAGATAGACAGGTAGATAGATAGACAGGTAGATAGATATGAGTGGTTCAATTGCAGTTGTCTGTTTATATTTAGTCACGATAGAGTTTATTTCTATTTCCCTTTTCGTTCAGTATGTTTTTGAGCATTTTTGATACTGAGAATTCTAAAGATCTTCTACTAAGGTAGAGAGTATTGTATGCAAACAACATTTACATATTTTTTTAAAAAGTCTCCTACAAAAATAACAACAATAAAACAAATCTTTGATCTATAAGTTCCTCAAAGAGAGGCACAAATGTTAATAAGGTCATTGACTTCACTTTCTTTTTAGCTTTATTGAGTCAAATTGAATGTTGTGATTAAATTTGGGTCTTTATACAATGTAAGGTACAGATTAATATATACATTGCGAAATGATTATCACAATCAAGTTAATTAAAATATTTATCAAATCATAGTCAACTTTGTATATGTGTCTATGTGGGGATACATGTTGAACATTTGAAACCTCCAAGCAAATTTTAAATGTGAAGCACATTGTCAGAGCATGAGTCATCAGGGTTTCCGTTAGTTCTCCGGATTATTTATCTTATAACTTTCAACTGCTCATTGAAAGGATAGAGAAACTACATTTAAAATGTGCACTGCTAAATTGGCCATGGAGGTGCACACCTTTAATCCCAGCACTTGGGAAGAGAGGCAGCCTGATCTGGTAAGTTGGAGACCAGCCTTGTCTACATAGTTAGTTCTAGGCCAGTCAGAATTGGCTAGTGCAAAATAAATTTGGCTGTTGCAAAATAAATTAATTAACTAATTAAAAAAAATCCACAAAAATATTTAGGGAGTGGAGAGGATGGCTTACACTCGGAAGGCAGAGCCAGGTGAATTTCTGTGAGTTCGAGGCCAGCCTGGGCTACCAAGTGAGTTCCAGGAAAGGCACAAAGCTACACAGAGAAACCCTGTCTCGAAAAACCAAAATAAATAAATAAATAAATAAATAAATAAATAAAGAAAGAAAGAAAGAAAGAAAGAAAGAAAGAAAGAATAAAAAATATAGAACACTTGCTACTCTTAAAGAGGACCTCAATTTGGTTACTATAACCCATGCCTCATAGCTGCCTATAACTACAGTTGCAAGGTATCCAATGCTCTCTTCTGGCTCCTGTTGGTACTAGGCACTCATGTAGAATACATACATAAATACAGGCATTCACTTGTACACATAAATTGTATATAAGATGTACCACTTGATAAAATAATAATACTTAGTAAATGTAGTGACCTAGGAAACACTATGCTAATGGAAAAAACAGTAGATACCTAAAGACAAATGCTGCATTGTTTCCTACGTAAAATCAAGAGAAAGTTGAACGTGTAAGAGAAAAGAATGGGGGATATAGGGAATGGGGAGAGTGAAGAACTGGTTAATGGTAACTAGTACTTAAGTTAAAAAATGATTTTGAATTGCTCAAATTTCAGATCCATGCATTGATTTGAGGTGTTTCATTACTAGGGTTTTTTTACTTAATAGGTTTTTTATTTCTATTTTATTGGCAAAAATTTAAAATATAATAATAATTGGGTACTTTTTACTTGGATAGAAGTGTGCTAGTCAGAAGAACAGGACTCTTCAGGTACTATGTCTCTTAAATGATGCTTAGAGTTATTGTTCTCTGCTACTCAGTCAAGTGCAAACATCCATGTATAAAAACCATTCTTATCTCACAGGCTTTTCAAAAAACATGCATAAAGTTTGCTGACATCTGACCTATTCATTTAACCATGTCTCTATTATATTTTGTAATTTGACACTTTTGTATGGTCATTTTCATCTTTGTGTTAAAGAGATTTCTAGTATACACAAATGAACTTGATACTCTAGACCAGTGGTTCTCAACATATGGTTCACAACATCACAGGGGTCACATATCAGATATCTTGAATATCGGTTTTTATATTACAATTCATAACAGTAGCAAAATTAGAGATATGAAGTAGCAACAAAATAATTTTAGAGTTGGGGGTCACCACAACATGAGGAAGTGTATTAAAAGGTTGCTGCATTTAGGAAAGTGGAGAAACATTGCTCTAGACATTCAGATATTCCTTTAAACCATCAGCACCTACTAAAAAAATGTGAGAATATTGATGCATATTCATACTTAGAGAGAGAGAGGGCTGGGGAGGGAGAAAGATAGACAGACACTGTGGTGTGGCCAAATAAAAGAAGGAGGCAGAAGAATAGAAATGGGTAGAAGTTCTCATGCTATCAGAAGTCCAGCCCTTACAAGACCCCAGAAGGTGCATTCAAGAGGAGAACTTTAAATTAAAATACGTGTTGTAATTTTTCAATAAAATTCAATCATGATCATATAATGATAAACTTCTACATTTCCATTCCACTAGCTTGTGCAAACCTGTTTCTAGACTCGGCACTATGCAACAAAATAATTAAAAACTTAATTAAAAGACTAACTGAAAACATTTTACTACAAATTGATAAGTTGTAACTTCTGTTCTCTTACAGTGGCACACATATGGCTTTCTGATTCACTTTTCATGCCTCCAATGACTATATGCATTCTCCCAGAGCAACAATGCATTTCATTTTTTAAATGGTGCTTTTCCTTTCCCACCTTTCAGAGACACATCATAAAACAATGCAGCTGAACACATCACATGTGCATCATTCTTTACACTATCCCATAAATGTGAGTCACACTTTGTCTAGGATTTGACTTGAAAAAAAAATAATGGGATGGCATTGGAGTGAATTAATTTTATGAACTAATAATAAAAGAGCAAAGGATGAAAGTGCATTAAGTAATCAGAAAGCTATCTGGTCCCCATCACATCAATAGGCTGCAGTAAAATCTTTTATCAGACTAATCCCTGCTGCCAAGCATGTGATGCCACATTTTGCCCATCTGCACTATTCTTATAGTTATTATTCAAAAAACCTTGCTGGTATTGTTTACCGTTATTTTTCAAATACTGTATATTAAATTGAAACAGAAATTTTTTTTTCATCTCCTGATCTTTAAAATGAGAGAAGGCACTCACTCACACTGCACTGGAGATTGGAAACTCACCCATACCTGAATTCTTAGGAATCTTAGGTTTTGATCAAAGATCCTCCTCCAAAGAGGTGGACTCAAAGCACATTCCCAAGGCCTGAAAGATGGCTCCATGTGTAAAGGTGACTGACACCAAGTCTGATGATCTGACTTCAATCCCTGGACCCACATGGAAGGAGAAAAGTGATTCCTACAGGTTTTTCTCTATTGTTCACACAGACCATCACATGGCACAACCTCCCATCTCCCCCAACACACAAGTAAATATAATTTTAAATTTTAAAGTGTGTGTCTATGTAGTATACAGAGAGAATTCTGAAGAGGAGACTCACAGTGCCACTTGTCTTATAAGCAGCCAAAAGCAAAAACATTTTAAATGCTCTGTCTGGAGTTAGAGACAGATTGTCCATTCACCCACTTCCCCATAGATCAAGATAAAGATATGGAAACTGGTGTGTTTGGAAAGTGATAACAATACAAGTCTATTTAAAATGTATCCAGATACAGGCTTGTTCTCCTCTGATTGCAATTCTAATCCTAAAGCATACTCTTGGCACAGGCCTGGCTCCTTTTTGGAATGCTCAATTTTAAAAGGTTTGTCCCCTAACAGCCTATCACGTGGTCCATTTCTCTTACAGTGAGTCATTTAACAGATGGCATTCTTTGTGGGCATATTCTGATGACAGATAACAAAGCGCCTTTAACCTGTGTTTAGATGTAAAGGCTACAAAGCTGCACTCATAGTTTAGAACTAGCTTGGGGGAGAGTGGAAATGCAGTAACATTATAGCAGTCCCAAATAAAACTTTACATCTGCTGCCTTTGCTCATACCTAGATTTATTAAGGCTGAAGAAAGCTTGCTTGCTTATGTCTGGAAAACAGGGCTGAGGGTCCCCACAGCTTCCAGAGAGAAACAAACACTGTGAACTGAGTGTGAAAATCAAATACACCAAACATTAGAAATGCCCTGAGGTTTCTGCTGATTACACTGGGTTTCCCACCTCAAAACAGGCGATGAAAACAGTAAAATTCACGCTCAGAAATGCCATCAGGGAATGACTGACATGAAGGGAAACCGGAGTGATTTAAAGGAAAGGGAAAGTAGGGATTATAAAACAAGCAAAAGGCTCTCTCTGATAAGTAACGTGAGAATATCATCAAAAAGCGCAAAAGAATTGATTTTCATGAAAAAGTATACAAAAGTTACAGAAAATGCCATCAACATCTATGCATGCTTGATTGGACTGAACATAATCTGACAGTGTGCATATCTACTTAAGATATTTTAAAAATATATATCATATTTAACTTTTGTTGATAGCATATATTTAACAGGCATTGAAGAATCAAGCTTCTGGAAACAACTGGTAAGTAGAACAGGCTTATTTTCTGTTGTGAAGAGGTTCTTGTTAGTCATATCTAGATGAGGTTCCTGGTGCCTTTTGTGTTTGTGTGTCTAGTTCTCCAGGCTTGGGGTATTTTATGTTGTAACTTGATTGAATGGGGTCTCTGTGCCTTTAGATTTACCTCTGCACCTGGCTCTATCATGTGACCTTATGTGCGATCTGTAGATTGTACCCTGGAATTCTTGGACATCGTGGTCATGTTCATTTTTGTTTCATCATTGATATTTTAATGCAATATTTCATCAACCTTGTCCTTCATCCCTGATACTCATTCTTCTGCTTGGTTGAGTCTATGGTTGAGTCTTTTTCATTTTATTTACTTGATTCATTAGTGTTTCTAAAATTTCCATGTGTTTTTTGTTTCAAAACCAAAATTTCCTTTCTGAAGGCTTTTTCCATATTGCTGACTTCTTTATCCACTCTACTGAGTTTGGGCTCCATGTTGCTGACTTCATTATCCATTCTGTTGACTTTGGGCTCCACGTTGCTGACTTTATTGTCCATTCTGTTGACTTTGGGCTCCATGTTGCTGACTTCATTATCCACTCTGTTGACTTTGGGCTCCATGTTGCTGACTTCTTTATTCTCTCTATTGACTCTGGGCTCATTGTTGCTGACTTTTCTCTGTCCAGCTCCTGTACTGATTTCATTGCTTGCTCATCATTTTTACCAGAAAGGTTTTGAAATCTTCATCTGGCATTTTCCCTTGAGTTCAGCAGCTGTGGAACCGTGATCTTTTGGAGGAGTCATGCTGCCTTGATTTTTCATATCCCTCATGATGCTGATGCAATTTGTGTATCATTGCTTTGGAACCTCTTATAGTTCGTTTGCAAGCACACTAGTCTGGAAGGCTTAATCACTAGTACTTGAGGAGAAAACAAAAGATTATAATTCTGGACTCTGAAGAGCCCAAGTGTTTAGTGAAGGTCACAGAACAATGGCAGCTGAGCTGCCAGGGGCAATTATCAGCAGACAAGAGTGGACAGTGGTGATATCAGAAAGATACACAGAGTGTTAAGCCTTTCTTCCTCCCATGAACATTCCTGCTTGGACAATGCTCTAAGATAGTGGACAAAATATTTTTAAAATATTTCTAAATATAGGATGGTCTGGTGAGAAAGAGTGAGTAGTTCAAAGTCAAAATATAAGTAGTAGTAGCAAAGTATAGAACCAAGTATTAATAGTATTTAATCCAGGGAGGATATATTAAATGCAAGAGTCCATAAACTTCCATTTGATTGGCTGAGCAGTGCTCCCAGATAAAATTGGGACCAAAAGATGCTGTAACTTTAATATTCTATATAATATGACTACATTGCTATTAAAATGAGCATCTTATCAAGCATCTATAACATGAAATTTCTAATTGTTTATGATAAAATCATTATTCTTTTTCCACTTTTACATGGGTTCCAGGGATTGAACTCAAGTCACTAGGCTTGGGAGGCAAGTACCTGTAGACAAATTTCTAAACAGTCTTATTAATAGAAAACATGGAGCCAGATATAGGGGTGAAAACCTGAGAGAAATCAGAGGAATAGGAACAGCTACATGCTAATCTCACCTCGCCAACTCTGCAGCTTTCAAAAGCGAGACACTTCCTGTCTACCCACGCCTACATGCCTTGCTGTTCTGCCATCTGATTTGCTCTCTCTGTCCAGCAACATCACTTCCTCTTCCTGCCCAGTTCTGTCACTTCCTGTCTATCTGTACAGACCTCCAGACCTCCATGGTTAACTAGTGTTGGAATTTAAGGTGTGTGCCACCACACCTGACTCTGTTCTCAGTATGGCCTTGAACTCACAGAGATCCAGACAGATCCCTGCCTGCCAAGTGATAGGATTAAAGGCATGTGCTACCATTGCCTGACTTCTGTGTTTACTTATAATGGCTGGCTTTTCCCTCTGATCTCCAGGCAAGCTTTATTTATTAAAGCACAAATAAAATATTACCACATTTCAGCACAAATAAAATACCATAAGTGCCTCTACTCACTGGGCCATTTCTCTTGCCTCTGAAGATTTTGTTCCGTATCTTTTCAGTAGTTTCTAAGTTACTAAAAATGACTCACCGTCATAACTAGGTAGTTATTTTCTCAAATAAAAGCATCAACCCTGATGCCAAGAAAACTGAATTTAAATCACAGCTTAGCTCTTATTATCATATGGTCATAAATAGATTATTTAACCTTTCTGCTTCTAATTTCTATGAACAGTAAGTGAAGAAAGTCACAAGTCATTTTTATGGGCCCTATGGAAATTCAGAGTTGATATATGTAGTGTACCTAATAAACATTAAGTATTTGAAAAATCAATGATGAGACTATGTCATTATGGAAGTTTTAGTTTCCCTTTAGCTCCATGGTCAACTTATTATCTTTCTTTGTCAAAGTGACAGAAACATTTCTCAAGCTCAAAGAACAGATATCAGTGTTACCCATGTGAAATAAAAATGTCTTCCCTTCCCACTCTGTACAAAGAACTCACCAGGCAGTTGCACAGTCTCTTCCAGAGGGTGTGATATAGCACACAGGTCTAGGTAAAGAAACAACTGTAACACTGAAATCCTGTGGCCTTGAGGCTTAAGGCTCCTTGGGGACATGACAATCTTTTACAGTCACACAAGTTTATGCTTTCAAACTAGAGCACACAGTCGGGGGTGAGGAATTGAGTAGCCCTTGTAGCTAAGACAAAGAAAAGCACTATTTCTTGTGACAAATGCCCAAAGGGGCTCTCAGATAGGCAGAGAACTGCCAGTGACATTACTGACTGGAGGTCTTCTGGGGTACATATGGCCTTTTAAAGATGATAAGGATACATCTTGTTTAGCTTACACAGGTACACCTGTCTGCAACATGGGGCTACAAGGAAATATCAATCAATGTAGCTTTCTCGGAGGTGCTGTCAACAGGAAAGAGGGGAATACTGAAAGATCCACTCACTAATACAACAAGGTAAGTGAACTATATGCTATAACCAAGCCTTGTGAACTAAACGCTAAGGAAGAAAGGGAACACAGACTCAGTACCTCAGCTCTGCATCTAGGAAGAAACCCAGGGTAGCAAGCAACAACAGGTGGGTGTTGACAAGAAGCCTGAGGACTGTGTGCCCCTCAGAGGGATGAGAAATGCTGAAGGTAAGCTAGAGTTGCCTGGCTTTAAAATCCTTTTTTTTTTTTCTTTTTTGGTTTTTAGAGACAGGGTTTCTAAAACCCGCTGTCCTGAAATTCACTCTGCAGACTGGGCTGGCCTCGAACTCAGAGATACACCTGCCTCTGCCTCCCGAGTGCTGGGATTAAAGGCATGTGTGGCCTTATTCAGTCTTTTGTCATTTCTTCACAGAAGGCATCTTTAGCTTAGGCCAACCAGACATCAGGAACTTTTGAAGCAGTTAACTTTGTAAGAAAATCTCTATGAAAGACTTTTGCTTCTCAAAGTCAGAGCTATGCATGTATAAAAAGATGTTTTCAAGAGAAGGAGATAAATGGAAATGCAAAATAGGCCTTTAAATCAGCCTCACCATTGCCATGGAAATAACCACCGTGAGATATTACACGGATGAGTAAGTAGGCATCCCCATGAATGAGTCTAAATCCAAGGGCACACAGGTTGACGAGTAGAAAGACCTGCTATTGTCCTAGTCACTTGGTTATCATGTTACGTCCACTGACTCCTTGAGTCTGCAATACAACCTACAGAGTTGGTCCCTTGGCACTGTCTCTGTTACATATGCCAGTTGGAGTAAGTTTTTGAATCAGCTTTGGTCTCCGCGTGTGTAACACACTCTTGATAACATTACTAGTCCCTGCCTTTAACAAGCATCACGTGAAGCAAGCGCAAAAGCCCCACGAGGGGGAGCTTTGGTTAATCATCTCCCTGGGTTTGCTGCTATGTTTCTTGTTCAAAATTCCTGTTCTTTTTGTCACTCTGTGAAGTGGAACAAGAGGACTGTTCCTCTTTCTTAATGAGAAGATTTATCAAAGCACAGTGGAGATTTATGACCTCTTGTATTATGGAGCAAGGCCTACTTAAGATGAAATCAAGGACTTAAAATAATAAGAGAGGAAAGAACCCTTCAGAAATGCTGTTAGAAATTCAGTCTTGTAGGCTGTACAAGAGCTAGGTGCCCTGTAGGCACTGTTTTTACAAACTACTCACTAATTTTATTCTCAGAAAAGGTGAGGAAAGCACAGCTTATGAATTGCGCAACACACTTCATTCAGATGGCAACTTGATTTTTTTTTACATCCTAACCAAAGCTTCCCCTAGTGCTCCCAACTCCCCCAACCCACCCCATCCACTGCTTCTCTTCAGATACAGGTGGGCTTCCCAAGGACATCAGCCAGCCATTGTATATCAAGCTGCAGTGAGACCAGACACCCCTTCCTGCACCAAGGTTAGATGAGGCAATCCAGCTGGAGGAATGGGTCCCAAAATCTGGCAACAGAGTCAGAGACAACCCCTGCTCTCACTGCTAGGAATCCCACTCGAAGACCAAGGTACATAACTGTAACATATATGCAGAGAGCCTAGGCCAGTCCCATGCAAGCTCTCTGGTTGTTGGTTCAGTCTCTGTGAGTTCCTATGAGCCCAGGTTAGTTGGTTCTGTGGGTTTTCCTGTGCTACCCTTGACACCACTGGACATACAATCCTTCCTCCCTCTCTTCTGCAGGATCCCCTGTGTTCTGCCTAATGTTTGGCTGTGGGTCTTTACATCTGCTTCCATCTGTTGCTGGGTGAATCCTCTCTGATGACAGTTGGGCTAGGCATCAATTATGTTTGTCTTTCTGGGCCTGGGTTACTTCACTCAGGATGATCTTTTCTAGTTCCATCCATTTGCCAGCAAATTTCCTGAACTTAAAAGGGTACTTTCTATTTGATAATCCCTTCAGTAGGACACAGGAAAACAGAAGGTCCAGATTTTTTAAAAATCAAACTGGCAAGATGCTGTGGGATGTCTTTCTGTATACTATGAATATGTGTTGCTCTGGTTGATAAATAAAGCTGCACTGGCCTGTGGCAGGGCAGGATAAGGTTAGGTGGTACATTCCAACTGAAGATATGAGGAAGAAGGGTGGAGTCCAGGAGATGCCAAACCACCACCGAAGGAGCAGCAAGATGCCAGAAGACCAGTAACACCACAGCCACATAGTAACATATAGATTAATAGAAATGGACTGAGTTAAGTTATAAGAGCTAGCTAGCAAGAAGCCTGACCCATAGGCCATACAGTTTGTAAGTAATATAAGATTCTGTGTGAGACTGAGAGGCTGCGGGACCAGGCAGGACACAAAAAAACCTCCGACTACAGCAAGATTCATTTAAAATGGACTCATCACTATAGAAATATACTTTTATTTCCTACAGATTCAACGTGTCACAACATATGAAAATCATTATGTGGGTGTGCCCAAAGTAAGAAGAAATATTCAACTTCAGTTGAGATGTTTAAGATTAAATAACATATATCTGCATTCATGTACACATACACATATGCAAAGATACACATGTGCACAGATACACATATGCACACAGACACACATCTGGATAGGTTTATCCAGAAGATAAGGCTTCATAGTTCTGGGCTGTTGCAGCTTAGAGAGAAAATAAGGCTACTGTGAGGAGTGGTGGAAAGACAGCCATGGGTAGGACACAGTATCAGGTAAATAGATGATCTAGTTCTCCTCCTTACAAAGCCCAGACAGGAAAGAAGAGCAGGAAAAGAAAACACCATAGTTCTTATAGCACCTCTACCCTGAAATCAAATCTCTCTCCTCTATACTCATAATGTATACTAGGTATTTCCAAATAATACTAAAACTTATGGATCTCCTTGAAAAGGGGAAATAAAATAGATTTTGCAAGTGGACTGGGGTGCATGGGGAGGGGATCAGGTCAGGGGATGGACAGAGAGAGTCCAGGGAGAGACAGCTAGAATTGGGGGGGGGGCATTTGAGGGGTGGTGTGGACAGCAGGTTGCTCTCAGGAAACTTACAGCAGGGTCCCATTGCTGAGTCCAACATCCACACAGCTCATTGAACATAGATAGGTCCAGCTGGTGCCTACATGAAGCCTTTACCCCTAAGTTCTAGTGTCTTTGGTGTGGGAAGGTACTTTTCAGGATACTGAAAGAGAAATGCACACACCAACCCAGCCACAAAACTTTGGATCTATAATCTGCCGTGCATGCATGATGTGCTGAGGCAGTGGTGGTGCAGAACTTCAGTGATGCCAACCAATATCTGATTTAAGTTGAGGCCCACTCCACAAGAGGGAGCCTATACCTGACACTGCCTGGATGACCAGGAACCAGAGACTGGATAGCGGCAAGACCGAAGGTAGAAGCAAACACTGGAATCCCAGGGAAAGAGGAGGCAGAAAGATTGTAGAAGCCAGAGGGCATGGAGGACACCAGGAGAACACAGCCCACTAAGTCAACTAAGCAGGGCATATATGGGCTTACAGAGACTAAAGAGGTAATCATGGGGACTGCAAGGGTCCATACCAGGTCCTCAGCATATATGCTGTGGCTGTTACCTTGGTGTTTTTATGGGACTCCTAACAGTGAGAGCGAGTATATCTTGGACTCTTTCCTGCTCCTAGGTCTCTTTTCCTCCTGTTGGGCTGCCTCACATTGGTGTGAGAGCCTTTGCCTTGTCTTGTAGTATTTTGTTTTGTCATGTTTGGTTGTTATCTCTTGAAGGTCTGCTCTTTTCTGATGGGAGACTGAGCAGGAGTAGATCTGGAGTGGGGAGGGGAGGTGGGGGAAACTGGGAGGAGTACAGGGAGGGGAAATTGTGGTTGGGATGTATTGTATGAGAGAAGAATCTATTTTCAATTAAAAAACAACAATTTTACTTCCATTAGGAAAAAAACTTAAACAGAAAATACTCACTATTTGTCAGCCAATGGTAGAGAATGGAAGAAAATTATACATAATATGTAATAAATATATGCTATATATCAAACCTCCATATGAGAGTGTTTTTCATACTCATATCTGTTCACAAAATCAAATATAATTTTAGTGAATTTGTAGATCTCAGGTTGATTTACATGATGGTTAGAATTAATTGTCAACTTGACTGGATCCAGAATTAATTAACAGGGAATAACGGACAAGTCCTTGGGCACACCTGAAGGATTCTCTTGCTCAGTTTAATTGATGTGGGAAGGCCTGCCCCAGATATGGATGGTACCTTCCAGTATCAGCCCAGGGAAAAGGAAGTCTGAGAAAGAATAACATAAAAGTTTTGCCTGCTTAGGTCATTACATCATGCTGGCAAGTTCATCTACTCTGTTGGCATGTTGTCAATGCTGCTGCTACTTTTCTCTGATATCAGAGCCATTTAGCCTTCTGTAATGGAATGAGGATCAGTGGCCTTCCAGGAACCCTTCAAGCCTTCATCTCCATCTTTGGACTGTTGAGGTATCTGACCTTGTGGACTGAGTAAACTACCAGGCTCTCAGCCTCTCCATTGTGAAGACAGTCACTGTTAGACTCCCTAGACTATATTTGTATAAGCCAATCTAGTAAGTCCCTTATATATTCATACTATCAGTTCTGTTCCTCTAGAGAACATTAACTGATCCAGTGAGTCTGCTCCAGATAAAAAGCATTTCTATCTGTTTCTTCCATGGAAGGATGGCCGCAATGACATGCTTTTTAAAAGAAAATTTATTCTGTTCTTCTGACAGGGAAGTCCTAGCACATCATGAGTTGTGTGTGAGTTATAACCCTAGACATCTGTTCATATGGTAGAGGCTACTATGAAGAAATCAAAGCTCACAAATGCAAGGACCAGAGTTTCCAATGGAACAGGTGGTTTCAAGGGTTCTGTTCACTGGTCAGTGTGCAACATCTTGGTCCAACACCAACTATCTGATTTAAACCACACAGAGTTCAATATTCCCAGTTGGCATCAGACACTACTCTCCCATAGTGCTGAAATGTCTGAGAAAATGCTCATCAATCTGTTTAGATTTTTGTTTGTTTCGTGCCTTTCTTCATTTCAGCTTGGGAAATAGCTCTTTTGAAATGACTCCTACTGTTTTACATAAATAACAGTTTGAGCACTACCAATTCAGAGTATATATCTCTTAAAAGAAGAAACTATATGAGTCACTCAAATGAAATTAGAAATCCTAAGATTAGCCTGTAGTTTCAGAAAACCATTGCTTAAGGTAGAGTGATTTTTTTCCTCCTTATTTATATTACCAATGCCTTTCACATTTCAAGGATGATACAACCAACTCCTTAAAATGGAAGCACATAACAAATAGAGAACAGGTAGCAACAAAAATAATATGCCTTAGACAAATGCGTTGTGAGTTCTCTGAGCTCACCATCAAAACTGATGGTGCAAAGAACTGAAACAATGTTATAAAAGGACAATGGGCCTGGCTGCGTGGCCCAGAGGGTTAAGATACTTGCTGCTAGCTTGAGGTCCTGAGTACAAACTTTGGGACCCACATGATAGGTAGAGACAACTGACTCCCATGATTTGTTCTTTGACCTCTAGGAGTACTATGGCATGAGTATGCTCCCAGCTCCCCTACCCCTGACATTGACACACACACACACACACACACACACACACACACACACACACACACACACACACACCACAACACAGAGAGAGACAGAGAGAAACACAGAGAGAGAGACACATAGAGAGAGGAGACAGAAAACTAGATAAATAAATAAATATAACTAAAAACAAGTTTTTAAAAAGAACTAGTAGTGCCAATCATACATCTTTGCATGAGTTTACATTTCTAGTACTGGGATATATTTCAAAAATAATCTGTAGAGAATTCCATGGACACCCAGCTTTCTCTCCGAGATGCCATGAATCCCATTCAGCTACTAAAATTTTACCATATTTTGCCTGAGTTAATCATGTGAAACAAGCCTGAACTATTTTCTTCAATTAATCTATAAGTACTTCTTGCTCATGGACCAACCTCATTTCTCATAAACTTCTAATAATGATTTTGAGCTAATTTAGTAAAAACCAAAGGAAAACATGTTTAATGAAAGGCATGGACTCAAAAACCAAGACACGTTCCATGAGTAACAAGTTATTAGATGTTATTGCAATTCAAAATGAATCACTCCGTGTGTGCTGTGGAATTGAAAATGTTAGCAAAATGTAGGAAGCTGATGTTGTTGACTTACGTTCCAGTATGGGACTTTCATCCTTTGCAGGAGTGTACTCTCTAGTGAGGCATGAACAATAATGCATAAAGAAAATGTCACTCAGGAACAGATCTCATTATACGCCATATGTCTTCTTACGGTGTACCAGGTTTTGTGTGTGTGTGTGTGTGTGTGTGTATGTGTGTGTGTGTGTATGTGTGTGTGTGTGTGTGTGTGTGTGTGTGTGTGTGTGTGTGTAACATGCATGCTTTTTAGGTGCATGTGCAGATGCACACCTGTGTATACGAACACCAGAGCAGGATGTTCTATTACTCTCAGCTTTATTCCTTTGAGACACAATCTCTCACTGAACCTGAACCTGGAGCTATGCTGAGAGTCAGCTAGCCTTAGCAGTTCTGTATTCACTCCCTACAGCACTGGGGTCACTGCCATGTTCACAGCCACATTCGGCTTCCTATATAGGTATTGGGATCTGATCTCAGATACTTAGGCTTGCACCACAAGCACTGTAACCCACCACAAGGGCTCTAATGGACGCCATCTCCCCAGCCCCTGTACCAGGTTTCTTGATAGGATTTTTCTTCTATCAACTCTTTCTCGTCTGATTTTGAGGTAATAAGACCATTCTCAACAATTAGGACTTAGGTTCACAGAAGAAACTTAAATAGTGTTCTCCCTTGACATTTTTTTGTGTGACAAATTTTTGTCAACACGAAAATGGCTCCCACACTACCTTGGCATGTGGAGATTATAAACTTTATGAAGACTGTTAATGAAATTTTCTAACCTTCATTTGAGTTACACCTAGAAATGCTGCATCCGCAGGTGTTATGCAAGTTTTACCTGCCATGTGCTTCCTGGAGAAATCTTACCAAGCAGGCACAATTTAGCCCATTATGATTGTGTGCATTTGAGAGAGGATAGCCAAAAAATTCATCTCAAATATCAGTTTATGCCAAAAATGTAAAATAAAAGAATATATAATTTAAACCCATCAGGAGAGAATAATAAATTATTGTTACACAATTGGATTTGCTAATGCTGTTTTACCTCATGAATCTTTACAAATTAGTCTTGAATTATGCAATTAAAAATTACATAATGCAAGTCGGGCGGTGGTGGCGCACGCCTTTAATCCCAGCACTCGGGAGGCAGAGCCAGGCGGATCTCTGTGAGTTCGAGGCCAGCCTGGGCTACCAAGTGAGTCCCAGGAAAGGCGCAAAGCTACACAGAGAAACCCTGTCTCGAAAAAAAAAAAAAAAAATTACATAATGCCACTGTGAGTCATCCTTCTTATAAAAAATGACCATATGCTTGTCCAAAGTCATGTCTCACATCAGCCACTGTAACATGCTTCACAAAGCAATGTAAAATACATTTCTTTAGGCCATCCATGCAGTTTCCTACTTGCTTAGTATACATAGGTCAGGTCTCAAGCCCCCAGGAAGGCATACGGGGCTTAGATCAGGCTGAACTGAGACTAGACTAGATTCTGATCTAGTAAACACTCGGCATTCCTCAGAATCCTTGTAAAGTGAGTTTCTGTTTGCCAGGAAGAGCCATTATCTGCCCCTACAGCCCCCCAACCTCTGGAAAGGGCATCTAGGTCTCTATGAACTCAAGCCTCCAAAAGATCAGAGCCCCATGTTAGTTCCCAGGCTGTCCCAGCTGACCTGGTCTCCTGCTACAGCATAACCTCTTACAACGGGAAGGAATTTCCCACCATTTCTGCTGTGTTCTCTACTCCCATAGCCCTGGTAATTGCCAGTCTGCTCTTCTCCCCACCTTCTATCTATCTATCTATCTATCTATCTATCTATCTATCTATCTATCCATCTATCTCCTCTCTTCCTCCCTTCCTCTCTGTCTCTCCCTCCCTCTCTCCCCCCCCTCTCTCCCACACACACACACACACACCCCTACAATAAAAACCTTCTCCCTAACCATGGAGCGATCTTTCCAGTGTTTGTTACTGCATCCCTCACATATGACTTTACTGCATCCCTCACATACGGCATGCATCCTCTCTCAATGCACTTGGCAGTTAAATTTTTCTGTAATTGTTCTTTTCTATTTTCAAATTAACATAAAGTAATGGGTTTCACTAAGGCATTTTAATGCATACTATTCTGTGGATTCTCCTCTCTGATTCTTCTCCCTGATTATCACGTGTATTTGTCTACTCCTTTGTTGCCTCTCCATGCCACATGTACTGAGTACCCACTCCTTACCTCTTCTCCTGTCACCCTCTTCTCTACCTCCCATGGTGCTCTTTCTAGTTTCATGCCTCAGCCTGTATATGTACACACATATGAAAACTCAGAATAGTCCCAACATACAAGAAAGAACAAGTGTGGGTTCTTTCTTTGGGTTACCTCATTTACTATAATAATTTACTGATCCATCCAGATTCTTGCAAATTTCATTATTTTATTTTCTCTTTATGGATGACTAACATGCTAGTGCATGTATTTACCATATTTTCATGATCTATTCATCTCCTGATGGACACCTAGGGTGATTGCATTTCCTTGACATTGTGAATATTGTTTAGCAATGACACGGGTACAAATATCCCCATGGTAGAATTTAGAGTCCTTTGGGTATATGACTGGGAGTGGTATGGCTGAGTCATACAGTAATTCTATTTTGATGTTTTGAGAAAGCAATTATGTCACTTGTTTGTAGGCAGTTCGGTTTTTACAGTTCTTCATATATTCTAGATTTCAACTTCCTGTCTGGAGAAAAGGTAGCCAAGACCTTTCTCCCATCCATAAACCCTCTCTTCAGCCTGATAATTTTCTTGGTTGTGCAGAAGATTTTCTTTAATGATTTTTTAAAATTTTTAATTATCTGCATACATATCCCTATATGGGTTTGTATATATGTATGCAATGCCCTTGGAGACCAGAAGAGGACTTCTGACGCTCTCTGGAGCTGAAGGTAACAGGCATTTAAGAGTCCCCTAATGTGGGTTCTGGGGACTGAATTCAGGCCCTCCGAAAGAGCAATATCCACTCTTTGCCACTGAGTTATCTCTGCAGCCCTACCCCGACTTATTCTATGTCCTCCCATTTGTCAATGCTTGTAGTTACTCCACATGTTATTAGAGTCCTATTCCAAAATGTATGGCTTTTGCCTTGAGCTTGAATTATTTCCCTGTTTTCCTCTATCGTTTCCTCATTTCCAGTGCTTTGGGCTTTAAATTGAGGTCTTTGATACAGTTTGATCTTTCTGCAGAGTGAAAGACACAAATCTAATTTCATCCTTCTGTGGATGAATATGCAGTTTTATCAACACTGTGTTAACAGGCTGCGTTTTTTTTTTTTTTTCCAGTAAATGTCTTTGGCATCTTTGTTGTAAATTAGGTCACCAAATGTATGGGTTTATTTCTTGTCCTCTGTTTCATTTCACTGCTCTTCATGTTTATTTCTTGCTAGTACTATGCTGTGTTTGTTACAAGGGCTCTAAAGTATACTCTGAGGTCAGGTACTATAAATGTTCCAGTAGTGTTCTATCCACATGTGCTTGCTTCTGGTATCCAAAATTGTTTCCATATCCGTTTTTAGGATACTGTATTCTAGCTCTGTAAAGAATGTCATTGGAATTTTTATGGTGATTGCATTGAATCTGTGGATTATTTTAGATAATGCAGCCATTCCTGGAACATCAAATCTGCCAATGCAGAAGCATAAAAGTTTTTTCATCTAAAGTATTAAATTCTTTCTTGCCTCCCCCACCCCAACTGGCTCAAAGTTTGTCCTTCACCTCCTTGATTGGTTTTATTATGAGGTTTTGGTAAGCTATTGTGAATGGGATGTAGCTATTAAGTTCGTGTTAGTAAATGAAAAAGCTATTATGTTCTGTATGTTGATTTAGTTTCCTGCAACTTTACTGAAAGTGTTTATCAGATCTAAAATGTTGCTGATGTTGTCCACAGGGTTCTTTGAGGATGAATCATACACTCTACAAATAATTTGACTTATTTCTCACTAGTATTCTTTTTTATTCTTTCTCTTATTGTTCTAGAGAAAACTCCATGTATTATATTGAATAACAATGGAGACTTGGAATTCCTGTCTGGCTTCTGGTGACCTCTGCTCCTATGCATCTTTCTCCTGGCAACCACAAGGGGGAACGGCTGTCCTTTTCTCTTGTGAGCTATCTCAGGTTCAGATTCCCTAGCCTCCTTCTGTTTCCCTTCCTCCAGTCCACTCTCCATGAGTCCCTTTCAAGAGCTAGGATCCTCTCTGGACCTGTAAGTGATGCTCTTATAAATAGTTACCTGGAGATAACTGCTGTGGGATGGTCTGTATGTCAAATGTGTTGCTGATTGGTTATTGAATAAATCACTGATTGGTTAGTGGCCAGGCAGGAAGTATAGGCGGGACTAACAGAGAGGAGAATTGAGAAAACAGGAAGCTGGGTGAGAGAGACACTGCCAGCCGCCATCAGGACAAGGAAGATGTAAAGTACCGGTAAGCCACAAGCCATGTGGCAAGGTATAGATTAATAGAAATGGATTAATTTAAGCTGTAAGAACAGTTAGCAAGAAGCCTGCCACAGCCATACAGTTTGTAACCAATATAAGTCTCTGTGTTTACTTGGTCGGGTCTGACGGCTGTGGGACTGGCGGGTGAGAGAGATTTGTCCTGACTGTGGGCCAGGCAGGAAAACTCGAGCTACAGATAACAGCTAATGCTGGCTGGTGAATCAGAGTGGCATCCCAGCTGAGTGCTTGCATCAGGAAAACTAAGTTCTTCTTCTGCTTCAGTCTATACTCCATGGATGCCTAATTTGGCTCACTTTATCATTAGTGGTAGTAGCTTGCTGATGGATGAAAACAAACAATGGCCAGCCACTCAATGGCTCGGCAAAAGCAGCATGGCACTGCAGTCCATGTACTTCTTATCTCTCGTAACTACATCCATCCATTTGCTCAGACGCAGCTTTAACTGACACCTTACTGATACACAGGACTTACTGAATTGGGTGCTTCACCCCATCCCCATACTCCATAATCTTCACATAATGGTACAAAGGAGTGAAGAGAGCGTTCCCAAGCCCTATTTACAAAGTAGATGCTGAAGTTCAAGACCTTCAACTTTCCAAGGTCAAACTGTGGATAACTGGCCTGTAAAGTGAACTGTGTACTTCTAAGTGTGAATAACTGGGGAGCCTTCATTGTCCATGGAGCTGTGTTTATGGCCAATCACACTACAATTTTTAGAGGCCTCTATCTTCATGGTAATTTTGTTGATCATTTATATGTGTTTTGTTTATTAAGGTTTGTTTCTTAGACAATAAATATGTGTAGAAAACAGTTGATCAGACATGACTACTTTGACTAAACTGCAAACAAATGGCAACAAACACATTAGAGCTTTCTTTAAATGTTAAGTAACTGGAAAACAGTGGTTTGCTGCAGTCATCCACTACCTCTGGCTCTTAGCATCTTTCTGTCCCTCTGCTGCAATGATCACTGAGCCTTGGAAGGAATTGTGACATAGGTGTCCCACATAGAACTCAGTGCTCTGCACTCTCTAATTCTCTGTATACTGACCAGTTTTGGGTCTCCATAGTAACTGCCACAACTACAAAATGAAGTTTCTCTGGTGGAAGTCAATAGAAGCGCTGATCTATGAGTATAAAGATTAATACTTATGAGGAAGTTCAATTCTATGTCCATTCAGCAGAATTACGATAGTAACTTCCCCCCTAAGGCCTATCATCGAAACAGCCACAGCAACTTGGCCCAGTTATTGGTAAAAAGCATATAAGGGCAGGAGAGAAAACTGTGTGATGGGGAGCTGGAGGGGAAGAAATGGAGAGTAGATTTGGTCCAACATTACAGGCATGTATGAAATTCTCAAATAATAGATTAATAAATAAAAATAGGAGTCCAATTTTCCCTAATGGGTTGTACATCAAATTATTAACCAACTTTTAAAATTACCTTTCTTGAGGTATGATTTAGATACCACAAAGTTTTAAGATACTTTGTCTATAAATTGCCCCAACTTCTAATACACTCTCCCTTATTCAGTATCTTCAGTATACTAAGTATAAACTACTGTAACCATGTTAAAACAGTAGTTCTCCATCCCAAAAGCCTAAGCCAACTTCTGAAAAAATCTCGGAAAGATTATTGGGGAGGTTGAATGAGTACTGGGACTTAGAGCACAGGGACTGACTGTGTACTCACCATTACAAGACTCTGTTTGATTCAAGGACCAGAGGTAAAAAGACAGATTATTAGTGTCAAGCAGAAGGAGAGAGGGGGTACACAGCCATACATGGTTATGATCGATCCCTCCTTCAAGGGCTGAGGCAGGAAGACTGTGCCCTTTTATGGCTGGCCTGGACTACATAGTAAATGCCAGGCCAGCCAGAGGTACATAGTATGATCTAGTCTCCAAAAAGGGGGAGCTACAGAGAGAGTGTGAGAGACTGGGGGAAATCTAAAGGAAGGAGGAAGAGAAGGAAGAACAGATGCATTTACTTTGCAGTTCACGAGCTAATATACATTAGGGGGATGGAGAAGTTGTCAGAGAAAAGGTTCTTGAGAGATAGAGTGAAAATTGAAAGATGCTTAGGACCTTGGGATTAAGGGTTCTGTGGGTGAATGAGTGTGTCTTCACATCTACATGTGCCTCTTGTGCTATTTCATTGGCTCTTTTTTCCTGCTTGTTTATTTTGTCCTATTCTGACTTGTTTGTTTTTATTTTATCTCATTTTACCTTTTATTTATTTGTTAGATATCTGTTTGTTTTCTGAGAGAGAAAGAAAGGATGTGGATTTCAGTGGGTAGGGAGCAACTGGGAGGAGTTGAGGGAAGGGAAACCATAATTAGAATATATTGTATGAAAAAAAGAATCTATTTCCAATTTTAAAAGGGGTGTGGCTTACATACTAGTTAAGGTTCTCTAGCTAAAAAAGAACAAGCATGAATCTGTGCAGGTCCAGGGATACATACTTGCAGAAAGTAAGAAAATCCTATGTTTTTAAAATGCTTAAAATATAGGTCAGGAATGAGATCATAAATGAAATGATTACTAATGATATTCTGCCATACTTGTAGACATAATCATTATCAGAGAGGTTTCATCTAGTAACTGATAGGAGCAGATACAGAGACCCACAGTCAAACATTAGGTGGAGCTCAGCGAATCCTGGGGAAGAGAGGGAGGAAGGATTGTAGGAGCCAAAGGGATCAAGGATGCCACAAGAGCAAGGCCCACAGACTCAACAAAGCAGGGCTCACGGAGACTGAAGTGACAGTCATGCAGCCTGTATGGGTCTGACCTAGGTCCTCTGCATGCATGTTATGGTTGGTGTGTTCTTGTGGCACTCCTAATGGTGGGAGTGGAGGTTGTCTCTAACTCTTTTGCCTGCCTTTGGGACTCTTTTCCTCCTATTGGGTTGCCTCAACCGGCTTGATATGAGGTATGTGCCTAGTCTTGTTGTAACTTCCTATGCCATGTTCCGTTGATATCCCTGGGAGGCCTGCTCTTTTCTGAAGGGAAATGTAGAAGTGGATCTGGAGGAGAGGGGAGATGAAGAGGGGTTTGGGAGGAGTGGAATGGGGGGAACTGCAGTTAGGATGTAATACATGAGAGAAGAATAAATAAAAAAGAAAAAGAAAAAAGAAGGAACTAGAGCCCCGGTGACACTGAATAGTGCTTAGAGTTTACCCTTCAGTCACTGGAAGCCAGAAGACAGCAGAAAAAGGGACAAGATAAGACAGGCGCTACAGAATGGCCATCATGCCCGTGGCTGACCAAATGAGTGACATGCAGAGGAGGTAAGGAGCAGCAAGCTGGCCACCGCAACATTCCACAGAAGGCTGACATTGTTGTGGGGCTTCACTTAGTTATAACCACCCAAGGCTCTGCCAACCATGACCAGAATTTGTTCTACAGCCTTGGCCACACATCGTGTTCAGGGTAAGTAGATCTTCCCAATAGATTAAGAGTTTCATTTAAACCAGAGTTCAGTAAGCTTTTATTATAGATGGCTAGTTAATACATGCTTTCCATTTTGCAGTCCTTATGATTTCATTGACAACTGTAAATCTCTGTCATTATAACACAATATAAATGACAGCTTGTGAGCTGGCCTGTGTTCTAATGAGATGTTATTAACTCAATCTGAAACTTGAATTCTGTTTTAATGTTTATGTACCATGGAATAGTCTCTTCCTTTGACTTTTTTCCAATATATTAACTTTTTAAGAGCCAATCTTAGAAGCCACTCTTAGCTTCTCAATCATCCAGATAATGCATCAGACCACATCTGTGAACTATAATTATCTAATGCTTGGGCTAAACCAACTGTGGCTGCTCTGAACCCTCTGCCAATAGTTTAGAGAACAGTTGGGTATGTTATATGGTCCTGATCAAGGCAATAAAAAGGTAAGTCCGATAGCTTCTAGAAAAGATGTTTACATCTGATTAAAACAGGTGTGCCATGAAAAATAAAAGCCAGTGTAAATGAATAAGCAGCTGATCCAGCTGGTTTTGCATCAATAGAGCAGAGCAAAGAGTGCTGTTGCTTTAAGATAATGTATATCATATACACGCACAAAAAAAGTCAGAATGAAACTTAATATTTTGTATAATTGACATACACTAACTTAAAAAGAAAGAAAGAATGTTGGGATGAAAGTGCTGTTCCAGTAGCTTCAGAGTAAGAGGACATGCAAAAGACTAGCACAGGTGGGAGCTGGGCTTCAATCACACCAGTCTAACGGTAAAGGAGAAGAAAGGTCCACATTTTAAAAGAAGTGACTGAGTAGAAAATGAGTGTGGTGCCAAATATCCGGGAGGCAGCATGGGATTAATATGAACTGTGGAGGAATATCAAGTGCCCTGCTGAGTGTGGCTTGCTGGACTATAAGCAGCTTGCTTCACTGTATTTTATAGCAAGAGTACCCTTGAGCTCCCCCAGGTTCTAACAAAGTAGCAGTCACAAATTCTGTGTGACAGATTCAGCCATCACCCTCCTTCAAGCACAGTCTTACCTCCAAAGACAGATATAGTCAGGCACTGGGTTGATTCTGTTACTTATAAATGGTGTTGTTCTATGTGGTGTCACTCCTGGGAGTCCCTAGAGGGAAGCAACCTCTGTCCCTGTGCCCTTGTTCTTTAATCTCCAGAGTGTTGTGGAATAATCCTTTTGTACACTTTGAAGATTTGTCACTCAGATGGGTTTAATAAAAAGCTGAATGGCCAATAGCTAGGCAGGATTTTCAGGGGCAGAGAGGACACTGAGCAGAAGGGTGGGGACTCGGAGAGTCACCAGCCAGAGACAGAGGAAGCAGGAAAGCAGCACGAGCACTACAGAGTAAAGATAATAAAGCCATGTGGTAGAAAATAAATTAATAGGAATGGGTTAATTTAAGTTATAAGACTTAGTTAGAAACAAGCCTAAGCTATTGACCAAGCTTTCTAATAATAAGTCTCCATATCATTATTGGGGAGCTGGCAGGTGAGACAGATACAGTCTCCCTACAGAAAAGTGATGGCTTTTTGTGCTCCTCAGAGAGTGAGGATTCACTCGCACACTTGGAAGTGTTGTGAGCACCAACCATATCTCCAGTGGAGTGCCAAAAATATATAAAATGCTGTTAAAACACAAAACAGAACTAACCCAAACTTCAGAGAACACCACCAACAAAAATCCACACTATAAAGCATTTCAAAAGAGTCTGTTAAGACAGGGAGGTTCCCTTAAATGACTGATACTGTGTAAGACACATCATATGAAGCTAGGGGTATGGACAGGTTAGAGATTTTGGATGGAGATGGAACTGTATTTTTCTCCTTGTAAAATTAGATGAAAATATGGATGAGGTGAGTCAACCATCTGTTGTGCTTAATATTAAGTAATATATAATGGAAGCTCAAATATCTAATGAAACCTAACATTGGAGGGCACAGAGGAAAATGAGAGCTCCTGTTTCCTGCTGGGAAGGGAAGAGTGCAAATAAGATCTAGTCAAGTAATATGGGAGACCTGAGATGATCTAGCCTAACCATTCATTTTCTGGCACACCCTGGAGAGGCTGCTGCAAGGCAAGCAACACCCAGCTCAAATCTAGCTTCTGCCCTGTTGTTGTGACAGCAGACTACTATTAACATTATAGACAATATCCAATTGGATAAATTAACTACGGTACAGTCATGAAATGCAACACTCTTACTTTGTGTACCTAAAGTACAGCGAATGTATGCAAAGGCCAAATGCAAAAGGATGTGGATAGCACTGGAGAGAAGGGCCAGAGTTAAGAACACTTGATGCTCTTGAAGCCCACTTCAGTTCAGTTCCTCGATCCGTAAACAGCATCTTACAACTATATGTAACTCTAATTCCAGGGAATTTAATGCCTTTGTGGGCATCTGTACTTGTGTGCATATACTCCCCTCTCACACATACATATAGCTAAAAATAAAAAGTGTATATATATATATATATATATATACTTTTATATATACATATATAGCCATTTATGAAAATAATGTTGAATATCAGAGGGAGGTAGTGTCTGTGGTTTTTTTAGACTCAACTGGCGTACACAGCAAGTTCTCTACCAGCCAGGACCACATGGTGAAACCCTTTTACAAAGAAAAAAAAGATCCATTCATTCTATATTTCATAAAAACCATTGTAAAATGCACACTAACTTTTAGAGAATTTTATTAGGGAAGGAATAAAGAACAAAGAGAGTGCTTATGGTAATAAGACAGAAAAGAAGGGTCTGTGAAAGATTCTGCACTTAAAAGTCCATTTAATGTGCCAAAGCTTTGTAACAATGTGCTAAGTGCTAAAATGTGTCACATGTAGATGGCAGGTTCATTAATGGCTTCAAAACTGTGTTATTGCATGTGTAAAATATTATATAATTTTAAAAGAAGGTCCTTTCCTGGTCCAATTTAATGATAATTTTGTTCAAGGCAGAACACTTAATCAGCAACTCTATGACAAAATTGAACATTTTTATTGCACAATAATAATGTAATGTAATGAGAATAAAGTACAGACGAGGATGAAGTCTGCCTGGAAGATTGTAAAAGAGATAGAGAGACACTCAGGTCAGCCCCTGACACTGGAAGATTGTAAGAGAGACAGAGAGACACTCAGGTCAGCCCCTGACACTGACAACTCAACACATTAGCAGAAGACAAATTCACTAACCCCACCAGCACCCTGAAGTAACTACATCTACAGTTAGAAAGGAAGGGAAAATATTCCTCAGTATTTATACTTCTAAATTGCTATAGGTTGGAGTGTTCACACTGTTTTTGCAAAAGGCAAAAACGAGAAACTGCCTGAATGCAAGGCTTCAAATCAATTTTCTGTATTTATAAATTCCAACAACCTTGATTTCTAGGACTATATACTTCTGAGCCATGCTTTTTAACTAAAATTATCTATTCCCCTTTTACATAATGTTGATTTTCATCAATGTCCCACTTACGTATGCTACATATTTAACGACATGGCTTTAAAAAATATCAGTGAGCACAAGTATAAATGAGACAAGGATGGTAGAAGATAGATAGCTCTTGAAGCTGAGTAAAAAATAAGAAAAACAATATGACACAAATGTAAATATGTTTCTATAAAGAGGAGTAAACAAATACAATTGAAAACAATGTTAAATATAGGTTTTCTTGATAAGAAATACAGTTACATTTTACACTACTCTAAACTACTTTTTATGTTTCCAACTTTCCCTAAATTTAAAATTATTTCCAAATAAAAGAGTTTGTTGTTTTGTTTATGGTACTGGGATTTGAACACAGGACTTTGTGCATGTTAGGAGAGTGCTCTAGGACTGAGCTACAATCCTCAAGCCTGCATGTGCAAGTGCCTGCTTCAGCTTCCATTCCAGCTGCAGGATCAGCGCTCCCACTGTGCACTCTAGCCCCCAACACCTTGCTGTGATGCTCAGCATTTTAATCACCCCAGGGGGGATAGTTGTGTTTCACTGTGGTTGTCATTTACACTGTTTCATTTCCCTGAAAAGTAATGAGCTAAGAAGACCCTGCAGATGGCTTCAGTCCCTTGACACTACAGGTAGGGCTTCTCCAACAATAATGTAAATGAGCAATAAATACATTCCCACTCATAGCTCTGCATTTCTAACAGGTTCCCAGATGGAGTCAATGTCGCTGAAATTGGGAATAACAAAACCGTAGAAACAAAGCAGATAGTTAAGCCCTTTAGATTCGGGTGCAAACTTGTAATAGGGTCACAACCCAATAAATCCTTCATTAAGTGGAAATATGTTAAATAAAATATACACTTGACCTACTGAACATAGTTCAGCTTAGTCTCCTTTAAAGGTGCCTAGAACAAATCCATGAGCCTAAGATTTAGCAAACTCATAGGACGAAAGCCTATGTCTAATAAGATGCTGCTTATCCTGTGAGGTACTGAACATCCACATATAAAAATATACAACACAGGAGCTGACTGGGAGCCGCAACCAGCTGCTTCCGCCTGCAGGATGCTGTCAAAGGTGACGCTAGTACAAGAATGGATCAAAATTCAAAGCTGAAGTATGGTTTCTACTGAATATATACCACCTGGCACCATCTGAGAGTCAAGAACTCTAACTCGATGGTTTTGAAGTGATGGCTCAGTAATTACTGGCTGCTCTTCCAGAGGACCTGGATTTGATTCCCAGCATCCACATGCTGGCTCACAACCATCTGTCACTCGAGTTCCAGGGAATCTGATGCCCTCTCTGGCTTCTGTAGGTACCAGGCATGCACACAGTTCATAGAAATACACGCAAGTAAAACACTCAAATAATTTTAAAATAAAAAAAAAATCATTCAGGCAAACCATCACTAAGTCAGGGACTGTCTGTATTAGTCAGAACAAAGTGACCAAACAGAGCCTTAAACTACACGATATTCTGAGGTTTAACTGACAAAGATTTCTACCGATGTGGTGCATAGAACTGATAAAATTGGCTAATGGAGTTTGTGATGGTTAATCTTGGTTGTCAACTTGACTAGATATAGACTCAACTAAGAGGGGAGCCTGTGGGAACACCTGTGAAGAGGTGCTTGATTGGGCTAACTGAAGTAGGAAGACTCACTCTAAACATGGGCAGCACCTTCTTACAGAATCCCAGATAGAAAGACGTCGAAAGAAAAAGCTTTGCTTTCTGCCTGCTTGCATTTGCTTGTTGCTAAAGAGTTCATCCACCCTACTGTTGCCCCTGCTGCTGACATCAAAATCCAACTTCTTAGCCTTTCAACGTGAGTTGAAGACCAGGAGCTCTTCAGGAATGCTTCAGGCCTTTAGCACCAGACCTATTCTCATGGACTGAGTATCTCCTGAGTTCTCAGCATCTCTAGTGTGAAGAGAGCCATTGTTGGAACCCAGACCATATCATGTTAGTCAGTCTTACAAATCCCTGTTTAATGTTTGCACATTCTCTTGGGTCTGTTCCTCACAGGAACACTGACTAATCCAGGATTCCAACGCAAAGGAAGGCAAATAGGTCTTTGATGATGTCCCAAGAAAACCAAGATGCACCAAAGCTCTGAGGTCCTGAGAACTTTGGAAAGTTTAGGTGGAGAAGAGGGAGGTGAAAGGATAGAGAAGGTTATGGAAGTAAAAGAATTGTAAAACCCTAATAAAAGATATTAGGAATCTTTCTGAGCAAGAGTAAGATTGAGCTAGGAAGTTGCAGACATTAAAAGGCTGGGAAGTCAACAGGCAGAATTAACATACATGTCAAAGCTAAGAGCTTTGGGTTGAAGTCACAGAGGACAGAGAGATGTGGTCAGAAGTCTGAAAGATAAACGCAATGCAGGTGAGGAAAGGCTGAGATAGACAGAGAGCAGACATCTGAAGGAGTGATAGAGGCACAGACTGATTGATGTTTGCAGACCTGTGAAGCCCTTCAGACAACTAGGTGCGCACAGGCATGGGGGATCTCAGCCATCCTGATCCTCTGCCCTTGCACCATTGTGCTGAACAGACAAGTGTACTGTCATAGCCACAACATCGGCAAATCAGTGCCTCCTCCCAGGAGGCACCAAAGGAATCAAGGGAAGGCCAGGTATAGTGTCTCCTAAACAAAGCATTCAAAGAAATGCCATTAGTAGAAAATGCCACAGAATGCAAAAAATGAGGAAAATATAGTTAACAAGCCATGCCACTTAGAGGAAGAAAAAATGAAAAGGACAATTGTGAGGGGAGTCCTGATGAAGACCCAGGCTTATCAACTCAGCCACCACCCAGGCCCAGATCCAGGGTCTTGAGTTGGTCCACCTCAACATCTACCCCATCTATTATGAGCTTCTAGGTTGGGTGAAGAGGTCTCTAACCTGCCAAGTCATAGCCACAGGATCCTCATGACTCAGGGCAACAGCAGGATATCCTAGAGGACTTTCGGTGAGGGTCCAGTATTGATGGTGTACCAAAATCCAGAGGCCTTGAACCAACAACACATTACACAATGAACATTTGCAAGTAAAGCTGTTTGGGCAAGAGGGTACACTGTGTAACACACCGCAGCTCCCAACACCACTATGACAAATGAATATGTGATGGAGAGGCAGGAAAGATGGAGGAGCAGAGTGGTACAAGTATGGCAGGGCTGGAGACACGATGGCCGTGACTGGTGTGACAGAAGATTGTAACTGATAGGGGAGCAGGTCGTTACCCAGAGGGGTTGGCCAGATCATTTTTTTATTTTGATTTTAATTTTTTATTTTCTTTTGGGGTGGGAGGTTAGAAGGGTGGAGGGCAAATATGGAAAGATTGGGAAATGAGTAGGATTGGGGTGAATGATGTAAAATTCCCAAAGAATTAATAAAAAAATAAGTTAAAATAATAAAATAAAGTAACACACACAAATAGTGCAGTCAGTATCTAAGGGAATTTTCCACAGGCCACAGAGAAAGGGATTATGAAAGGTTACGTGGATCAGGAGGTTTCTCACTAAGCTGCTTATGGAAATAATAAGAGATTACAATGAACCAGGGCCTGTGCTAAAGGCTTTATGCACAGGATTACAATATAATTGATCAAGCTGACCCAGAATGTTTGGAGAACACAAAAGTGCGACCAAAGTATTAATTACATAAAATCATGACTCTGATTTCATTGGTCAGCTTGGATCTATGAAATAATTTTTGTAAAAATCATTTTCTGTTCTTAAATGTAAAATGTCAATGTGTCATAAAACATTGATACATAGCTACATACATTGATACATACCCTGATACTCATATTTGATATGTACCATGATACTCATGTTTGTATGCATCTCTAACGTGTATCAATAGTATTTTTCAGAATAATATATTATTTAATATATTGCATCATTGAAAAATTTCTTCACAAAATTGACCAGAATCTTCAAAACTATACTCTAAGATTACTAAATTTGAAAATGTTGAAATTTTCAATGAACTCTTCTTTGTCATGCCAATATGAAGAAGCTAGCCTTTCTATAAAAATGCCAGAATAGATAAGAATAGACTACAAAAAAGTGAGCTATTTTGGTCTCCTTTTCCTCACTGAACTGTGAAAATGCTGCCATTCAAATATTTTACCACTACTTTCTTAGTGTTCTACTCGGAAGACATCGTGTTAATGGATATTTTTCAGAAGCCAAATCTCACCAAATACGCTCTTTTGTTATATTATTCTTTTGAAAATCAAAGCCCTTTCTTCTTATTTTTTATATCATAACACAGAATATAAATTTATCAAATTCAGGGCAAGATCTTCATGAAAGGATTCTTCCTGGAAATCAATGATTCAAAGTAGAACTGTAGGTTTTCAAAAGTAAGCCTTGCATAACAATGTGAACACTCAAATTTTAATTGGTTCAGTTTCTTCCATGATTTCATGAGAATAAATTTCTGTGATGAGCTGTGACCTTTGCTTTTAATAATTGTGATTTTCAAATACTTCCAACACATGATGAAAAGTAACAGACTACAGAACTGGAGCTCATGCTTCATTTACTCATTGCAATGACAAATTATTTGAATCCCAATGGAGGAAACTGAATTATATTCACAAAGTGGTCCTCCAAAAACTGATGTTGGACAATGCATGAACTACTTTTCTCCCTGCTGTGACAAAGTACCTGACAATCTATGGATGGAAAAGCTTAGCTTAGCTCACACTATGAGGATGAAGTACATCATGGTGAGGACGGCATTATGGAAGGAAAGGGACAGACAGCTGGTCACGATGTATCCACAGCCAAAAAGCTAAGGGAGATGGATTCTGGTACTCAGCTAAGGTTCTCCTTTGTACTCAACATGAAACCACAATCTACAGGATATGGCTGTTCATATTTAGGTGGATCCCTCTTCATGTATACCTTTCTGGAAACATCCGGGAGTATGTTTCCATGATGATCCTAAGTGCTGTTAATCAACTTGACAATGATTATCACTATCATAGGCAAGGGTATAGAGGGTATTATGCTGGAGCTGGCATCCAGTTTTTTCTTAATCAATGTCAGCTCCATATCATGGCTTTGTTTTTCAGTTTCTCTCTGTGCATCTACAAAAAACTGATGAGAGTATTTATTTTTATTAGAATATTCAAGTATCTTTATAATTCCATTTGGAGCACATCAAACACCATTGCCTGTTTCAGATACTTCTGTTCCATGGATTCCCTAATCATGTAAAAAAAATTTTCATAATGTTATTCTGTCAAATTTATCATCAATCCCCAAGCAATTATCTTCAACATTAAGTTTTAATTGAATTTAAAATAGAACTCATAATAGAAATCAAATCTTTGTTATTTAAGATAAATTCAAAAAGCATTATTTAATTCTGTGTAGTGACCAAACTATTATTTAAATTAATATATTTATTTGAAGCATTTATAGAAGACAGAATAGTGAGTTCCCAAAGATCTCAACACACACCAATTCTCAGAATGTCTGTACCTGTTACTTCATATTGAAGAAAAGCTTGGCAAATGCAATTAAGAAACAAAATAGGATAGATAATGAAATTATTTTCTCTGAATTTGTCAAATACAAATGGACTAGACATTGTTTAGACATTTATTACTTGTATATATTGTATATAGTCATTGTACTTTTGTATATAGTTTTTCTTTTGTTAGTTATAACCTTTTTCTTTTTTTTCCTTTTTATTAAAATAGAAAAGGGGAAAAAAAAAAAAAAAAAAAAAAGAAACAACACAAATGGGGGGGGGCGTTGGGGGGAAGGTGAGGGGGACGGGAGGGGGGAGAACAAGGGAATCCGTGACCAATATGTAGAACTGAATTGTATTGCAAAATAAATTAAAATAAATTAAAAAAAAAAAAAAAAAAAAAAAAAAAAACTTATATTTACATTTTCTATAATTACATTGTCTTTGTAACAAAGTATTCATTTGAAGCTTAATATTTATGTATATAGCCAATTCCACCACTTAACTATATTAAAATACTGAATTTTTCATGTTATTAGAACATCTTGGAAATAGTTTGGTAGATCAGGGGAATGTGTAGCATTCTAATTAATAGTTTTTCATTAAACTTATAAATTCATTTTAGCCAAAGAAATACTGATCTAAGTTATTCTTAAGGGCCCAAGTCTCTTAAAATTGAGTGGAATAAAGAAAATAATAATGCTATGCATTAAATGATAATTTTAGTTAATGTCCAGAAACTAAGCTTTCAATGATCCATCAGTTGGTTGTATCTTAAAAATTTTATACAGTTTACCTGAAAAAAAAAAAAAAAAAAAAAAAAAAAAAAGAAACGAGACAGGAAAATCATCATTAGTTATGTGGATGAATCCAAACACTAGAGACATTGTAAGAGAAAATCAAGAGGGTCAAAGCTAGAAGATAAAATTTTAAAAAGATGTATGACACAGAAGCCAAGGTTAAACTCACGTGATTAGAAGCAGCCATGAGCTAAGGAATCTAGGAGATAAGTTTGGTTTTCTGACCATGAACACCACAGATCCAGTGTTCTAGTGGTTTACATGGGATGTCCACCTGATCTCTAAATAGATAAAGCAATGTTAGTACAACCAGCCTCTAAGAACTCCCTCATGACCAACTACACAGTAAGTAGAAAGTGGGCAAAACTCACCAGGAATACACTGTGCTATAAAAACTGGGAATGTTCAACTGGTGGGAGGAATCTGACTTATGACTTTCATTTAATACAAATAAGAAACATGAGCATATATAATCTAGCAAGTGAAGAGGGAGGTCTTACCAATTTTCCTGTTTTACTTCACTTATATCTAGTGTGTGGGGGCTTCTGTGTGTGTGTTAGATGAACACATAGGCACTGGTGAAGGGAGAGGTCTTGGTATTTGTTACGTCTACTAATTCTAACTGAAATCAAATTCCTCAAGCCAGGCATAGTAGCACATGCCTGCTTTCCCAGTGGGACAGTAAGCATAAGCTCAAAGCCTGCCTGGGCTTTGGAGTGAGACTGTCACAAAAAAAGAAAAAAAAAAAAAAGCAAGAAGCAAAAACTCCAATTACTTCTTCAGCCACTTACCATACAATACTTGGTACTTAACTTTTTGTTCCATAGAAACAGCATCCTTGTTTAGAGGGGTTTACAGTTTAACATGGAAAGGGAAACTATGCTGATTATTCTCATAAAACTAACTTTTTAAATTTGCATCTACTCAGGCAGCCCCACACCTTCGCTGTAGCTGTGTGACTTCACACAGGCTCCAAGAGAACACAGTTCCAAAAAACTCGGCACTTCAGCTTACATTTGTACAAGGCACGAGTCACGTGGGCAAATTCCACTTGCATCCCAATATGTGAGAACAGCCAAATGCTTCAAATGCTTAGAATCCCTAAGCAATTTCACAGCCTTTTTTTTTTCCCTTTTGGCAGAGCTATGAACTAGGGAAGTCGGATATCCTGCCTCCTAGATCCTATTTGGATCTCTACTAAATGACAAAATTGAGCATCTCTGCATGAGACACATGATTCATTTCCTATTTTAGTCGGATCACAGACAATCTGCTTTCTAACAGCTGCCTGCAAAACTCCAAGGAGATTTAAGAGGATACTGTACCAATGACTGTAGATGGTTTTTGCGCTGTTTTACCAAAAGGTGGCACTGTGGACAATGGTATAGCCTGGGTAAATCTATAACATAAATTTAGAAATATAAACAAAGCTTTGTATTTCTTGTTTTTCTTTTTTCTTTTCTTTGGTAGAGGGAAGAGAGAAAAACATCCCACCCTACTCCCACATGTTTTATAGCAGCATAACTTATTATTTATATGATTACATTTATATAGCTATGTAGCTGATATGAAGCTGCAAATATAGAATTATTTCTGCTTTTTCCTTCATAAAGACTGCCTGTCTAGTCATTTAAGCTCATTTCGAATCTATTAAATAATACAGGTTGAAATAATTCAGGGGTAATTGTATTTGCTCGGCATGGTAGCTCACACCTGTAATCCAGCACATGAGGGCTAAGGCATGAGGATTGTCACAAGTTTGAGGCCAACCTGGGATAGGGATCAGCCTGGGCTACATTGTGAGACCCTGTTTCAAAACAGCCACAATATATAGCACCTCCCTCAATTAAATAAATACAGTGGATACTCAGGTGCTCACTAGATCAGTAAGCTTATTTAAATAAATCCAGAGGTTTTGGTGAAAAATGAAAAAGAGGAGCATGATGGCACACACTTTTAATTCCAGCACTCAGGAGCCAGAGTCAGGTTGATCTCTGTGAGTTTGAGGCCAGCCTGGTCTACAAAGCGAGTTCCAGGACAGCCAGGGCTATCACACAGAGAAACCCTGTCTCAGGGGGGGAAAGGGCTAATAGGTGTGGATTCAGAATAACTCCATTTTTAAAGTTTTTGTTTAACTACATAATCAACTTTACCTATTTTAAAAATAGAGCTATGTGTCTGGGAGATGGCTCAGCAGACAAAAGCTTTCACCACAAGTCTGCATCCCTGGTGAAAAGCCAGATGCTGTGGCACACATCTGTAATCCCAGCCATTCTACCTTGATATGGAAGGAAGAGACAGGGGAATGGATCAGACCTTCAAGAGCCAGCTAATCTGAGGCAGGCAGCAGAGCAGCAGCCAAAACAAGAGATCCTGCCTCAGCAAGGTGCAGAGCAAGGACCAACTCTTCAAAGTTGTCCTCTGACCTGCATACACACACATGGCATGCCCATACCTAAACATACACATGACTAATAGTTATTAGTACTACGACTAATATCTAATTAAAGTAAGAGTCTTCAGTTACTTTTTAGTTTGATTAGATCCTGTCTAGAAGCTAGCAGACAGAACACTAACAGATTTTGAATTCAGATGCAAGAAATCCCACACATGCATTTATAGATGTATGAGAACATTAATATACATAATCTTATGTTCTTTAATCTCTGATAGGTCTGTTTGTGCCTAATGTGAATGAATTGTAGATATTACTTCCTTTGCATTGAAATAGTAGACAATAAGAAATGAATTTAGCAAACCACAAGATTCCCTTCACTTCCAGCTTTTCCCCATCTTATGTAGCAGTATCACTAGACCCTGGAAAGCCTGCAGATAGGAGTGGTGGACTCATTGGATATACTTCCACCTATTTAAACTTTAATGCCTCACCAGTCACCAGTCACTGAATGTAACCACCTTTACCTCCAATCTTCCCTAATTCAAACCTTCATCATCATCCAGATCTCACTCGACTGGCTGAATCGAACCAACTGGAACTGAGAGTGCCCATGGTATAAGCGACGCATTGAAAGTGTAAGTGGATTCCAGACTAAGGGCCACTCGATGGCAGAGTGTGTGACTAATGTGTGAACAGCTCTGAGTTTGGTCTCTAGCACTAAAAGGGAAAGAAACTAAAAGGAAAGAACTTGGACAATACTTTTCCAATTTTGTGCACTGAATACTACTGTAAACATGCTCTTTTACATTTCCTCTCTAGTATTAAAACATACCCGATGACACACACTGACAGCTTCCACAGACAGGATGTCCTTGCCTGTCTGATAAGGAGGCATCTCTACCGTCTTCTCATCGGTAGTCTTCTCTAGATCTCCCAAAGCAGACACACTGATTACTCCCTGCGGTGACTATTTTTGGTTGTCAACTTGACTACATCTGGAATTAACTAAAAACCCAAACAGCTGGACACACCTGTAAGGGATTTTATTTGATTGGATCATTTGAGATCAGAACTAAGTCTGGGTCATAACTTCTAGTGGCAGCCTATATAAAACACATGTAAGAAGAAATTTTTGCTTTTTGTCTCCTTGCCTCATTCCCACGGACAAGTTCCTATGTCTTACTGCTGAGGCCTCCCTTCAGTGGTATTAGAGTCTACTTCTGCCAACAGAGGCATCCAGTCTCATAGACTGAACAACTATTGGATTCTTGGACTTTCAATTGGGAGACAGCCATTGCTTGATTAAGCTGGACCACAGCCTATAAGTCACTCTAATAAATCCCATATATATGGGATATATTACATTCATATATATTTTTTACTATATCAGTTCTGTTTCTCTAGAGAACCCTGACTAATACACTCTATCACTACATACATGTACACATTTTTCACATCATGCTGAGTACATGTTCTGTGAAACAGACTACAACCATTCCCTTTTGTTAATTACTGAAAAGCACCTGGGATAAATTATACTCAAAATTGGTCCATCTGGGCTTGAATCCTAACTCTACTCCTATGTAACCAAGAGATTTTTGCATGCAGTAACACCTTTCAAACCCTGTTTGTTTGCTGAAAACAGATGCCATGGGCTACTGTGAGAACAAAGTAAAGGCACAAATATTTGGGACATGTGAAATATGCCCCACTTAAGATGATTAATTTCCTCTTCTGGAAAAATGTGCTTTCACTAAAAGACCCAGGTAATCTCTTCTAGCCATGGCATGGTTAACTCTGTTGCTACCATGATTAGAATGGCAGCATTTGACAATGCTGAGCAAATAGCTTCATGGAAGCATGGCAGCATCAATGCTGATCAACTGTAGCCCTCCTTCTAAGTCAGATTACTAAGTCAAAATTACTTGAACTGTGCTTTAATTGATTGAAACAAAACATGGAAGAGCCCTATTAATTTATGCACCTTGCATAGGCTTTCCTCAACTTCCCTTCAATACTTTTTTTTTTTTTTTTTTTGGTTTTTCGAGACAGGGTTTCTCTGTGTAGCTTTGGTGTCTTTCCTGGAACTCGCTCTGTAGCCCAGGCTGGCCTCAAAGTCACAGAGATCCACTTGCCTCTGCCTCCCGAGTGCTGGGATTAAAGGCATGTGCCACCACCGCCCAGCCCCTTCAACACTTTTGCACACTTAATCATTTCCAAACAAACAAAAAAGCAAACAAAAAATATTCTGGAGACATGTAACTGGCAAACAACAACAACAACAACAAACTGTCAATCCCTAAACAACTAAAGACCTTCATGTGGCAAATTACCTGAAAAACCCTGGAACATTCATGATCATTGTCCCCAGTTTTCACACACACACACACACACACACACACACACACACACACACACACACACCTTTCTTTCATATACTGTGAGTGGTTTTTTGTTTTTGTTTTTGGCAGTTAAGTCTAGGAAACTTATACCTTTTTTTTTTTTTTTTTGGTTTTATAATGTGTTAATGAAGACTAAACCCAGGTCAGGCAAGAATTCTATTATTGAGCTACATCCTCAGGTTGTCATAGATTCTAACACTATAAACTATTTAAAAGCTCTAATATCTTTTTGTTTGATTTCAATTTTCCCCTAAATTCTCCTGAGTTGGGGTGTTGCTCAGAAGCATTGCAAGTTTCTGGCATGGAGGAACCTCTGGGCTCAGCATGATTCATAATTCTCTCTTTCAGTACTAGTAATGTATGAACCAAGAAAATGCCTGTGCATTTTATATGCAGATGAAGACAGAAACCCATGAACATGAATGGGAAAAAAAACTGACAGTTCTACTGTGGATGTTGTGAAAAGAAAGAAAGAAAGAAAGAAAGAAAGAAAGAAAGAAAGAAAGAACTAATTTGTTTCCGAATATAAAAGAATTCAGTAGTGTACTATTGGTTGTAATAGTTTCAAAAAAAAGTAAAATTATGAGTCCAGATTACTTTATTTCAAATGTTTTAAGATATTAGCCGGGCGGTGGTGGCGCACGCCTTTAATCCCAGCACTCGGGAGGCAGAGCCAGGCGGATCTCTGTGAGTTCGAGGCCAGTCTGGGCTACCAAGTGAGTTCCAGGAGAGGCGCAAAGCTACACAGAGAAACCCTGTCTCGAAAAACCAAAAAAAAAAAAAAAAAAAAAAAAAAAAAAAAAAAGATATAAAATATGTGTAAAACATCTTTAGCTTGTTCTCTTCACATTTACAATAAATAACACCCAAAAGAAAAATGGTGGAATCTCTGAAACTACCTATTGGAATATATTTCTTTTTTTAAAAGATTAATTAATTTATTTATTTATTTTATGTATACACATGCTCTATCTGCATGTACAACTTTATGCCAGAAGAGGGCATCAGATCCCATTATAGATGGTCGTGAGGTACCGTGTAGTTGCTGGGAATTGAACTCAGGACCTCTGGAACAGCAGCCAGTGTTTTTTAACTGCTGAGCCATCTCTCCAGCCCCTTCGTTTTGTTTAAAGGTGCTGGAAATCAAAGCCAGGTCTTGTACATGTTAGACAAGCAGCACTGTGCCTCATATTTAGCTTTTCCTTGTGTTCTTTTACGTTTAAATATCAATTATGAAGAATCCAAAATGCTGCTTGTCATTAGAAAGCAACAATAATGTAGATTCTACACTTAGAGCATCAGATTTGCATTCTTGAGTGACCTAGCATCAAAAATTTTGCACACTAACTGTCAGAAAACTTCTGGAAAAGGTGGATTGCTCAAAATTTTAGGGAAAAAAAAAACTAAAATGCTAACAAGGTGGACAATCTTAAGAAAAAGATTCACACAATTAAATCTTTACATTTGCACCAAGAAGCCTCTGCAGTTTGTCTGGGAAGCCCCATATAACAGGAATGTATAATCATCCAAGATGTGGTGCTCAAAGAAACAGCCTTCAACTTTGAGAACAGTTTCATCAAAATCAAAAACATGATCTAAATAGTGGTTTCTTCATAATCTTTTCCACATAAACACAAGATGAATGCCTTTTTATCCTCTGTATCTGTACCCATGGCTTTCCTAGAAGCTGGGTATAGTAAAAAGAGAAGAAAGGTAACCTTGAAGTCCACTCAAGTTCTTCCTACATGAAAGAAAGACATTTCTAACATTGTCTCTTGAAGTGTCAGAAAGATAAAACTATCTATCAATTCAAACCATTAACATGCTGGGAGAAATTGCATATAAACCCCAACAAATTCATGTCACACGGATCACCTCCATTTTCTCAACCAGCATGAACTAGTTGTCATCAAGGGACTGTGCATAATGAGCAACAAACAGCTTTGGACTAATGATTTCCAGAAATAAAGAGATGTTTTTTAAACCTAAAAGAATTCAAGATTCTTAAAAAGCTATTCCTCATAATAGCAAAGTCAAATAACAGCTTGCATATAAGATTTTCTTTTGTGTGCTACTTAATATGCTGAAGCTTAAAAAACAGTTAAGGGATGCATGTTCCAAAAAACTGAGTTTTAAAAGTATCCAGCTTTCAAATAGAGGCACACTACTCAAAATATGGCACAAATGAGAAATACTTGCTTGATTTTGGATTTCAGTGTCATATGCTGGCCCATGAAATGGTGGACTCGTGGTGTCAAAACAGAGCTGTGATGGTGTGCACCTGCAACTAGAATACTTGGACCTCATAAGGCTGTCGGATATTAGTGAGTGAGACAGTCCACATGATTCTGTCCCACTAACTTGGGTGACCAACTGATACAACTTCCTTTTAGTGAGCTCAGACAAGGTACCAACTCTTGCTAGGTCTCTGATAGACACCTGCTTATTGCTTTTCAAAGACTACTCCAACAGATTTTATTTCATGGGCCAAAAAAAAAAACAACCTTAAACAATAACCACTAAGCTATATTTTAAAAATAAATGAAAAAGTCATAGTTGCAACAACAATAGTCAGCCAGAAAAATGATGGCATGGGCTTTGCTTAAAGTATCTCTAGAGAAAAGAATTATTCAAAGGCAGAAAGGGTAAATGGCAAAACAACATGCTGAAAATTATTTCAGCTGAGTGATAGGTATATGTAGTAGACTGTGTGTGTTATACTGTTCTCTTTATTTTTTAGGAGTTTGAATAGTTCTGTCTCCAGATTTGGGGGTGTGGGGGACAAGCAATAAAGACTGTTATGATCAGTAATATAAAAGTAAAATTCTTTGGTTGCTTATTTCATTTGCTAAATCCTCGTGGCTCTAAACAGTTATTACCAGCATGCATATATATGATCCATGAAATCGAGTTCTAAGAAAACATGTGTCTGTGTTCAGAGACCTTCCTTAAGCTCAAGCGTCATCTGTTAGCTGAGCCTTCTCCTGAGTACAAGGAAGACAACAAAGCATTGTAAGTGTGGTTAGCAAAATGGATCTAACAGCTACTGTGCTGTAAAATGCATCAAAAGTCTTTATTATAAACATTCATGTTTTAAGACATTTCCATTTTCCCTTTAATTTAGTAAATCCAGTGAGAATTTTACCCTATCAGTGTTGGTCTAGAAACAAAGATCATTAATTTCATATTCCATTGTCAGGCAAAGACAGAGAAGCAAAGACCACCCTCTGCTCTGCTTCTGGTTCATTACATGACAGGTAAAAACCTCTGGCCATTTTATGCCAGCAACCCAGTTGTAATTTTTCAATGTTTTAGAACAAGTTGGAGAGTGTCTTGATTTTCATGGCTTTTTAGTAAATCTGCCATATTCTGATTGCTTTATGATAATCACATGTATGTACTTATGATTCAAACCAGCTTCAAATAAATGCACAGACTTCCTGATAGGACTCTGAAGTGCTCTGATAATAACTTATTAGTAAATTGTTAGCAACAGAAGATAGAACCAATTTCCTCATTCCGGTCTTAAACAATGGATATATCAGACATGATGAATAATTTGCACAGCTTGATTCCATACCAGAAGCAAAGCCAGGGGCACTTTCCTTACAACAAAGCCACAGATTTAACTGTTGATCACACCATAGAGTACCCTTGCTAACTGCCAACTAGAGAAAGTGACTCAGAGGTCATGGAATTTGAACCCCATAATGGCCCATGTTCACAGAAGAGAGTTTTACCATCTATAATTCTATTGACTTCAATTTAGAAGTAAACATGAGTTATGGTGTTAACATGGAGAATATTCAGGTACTCTTGAGCACTTATTCTATGCCTGGCTTGGGGCTGATCATGGGTATAAGGAACATAGCTTGTACTTTCCAGACTAATTTGCAGCAGTTCCTTCTCATTAAGCCACAGTTGCCACTGGTTTCTGTCCCTTGGCTGAAGAAGGGCTTGAAGGAGTAGGAAAAAATAAGAATTTGTTGAGAAAGGTTTTCTGTTGACCAGTCCTCTCCATTACGAGTTGGCAGCTACTGGAAACTGAATACATGGGATGGGGGTGAGGGGAAGAGAGGGTTTTGTGTCTCACACTGAAAAAGGATTATAGATGCTCTCTCTACCTCTGCACTTAAATTTTTTGCCAGGCAAACACAGTGTGAAAATATGTGGAATTTAGGGAGTGGTGATGAGAGGAATGTGTTTTATATATTGTTCTCCTTTTAAATCTCCCACAGTGTGTTAAATGCAACATGCCAACCCAGAAGCCACTGCTGGTAGCATCATAGGCTTTCCTGTGGCAATCGTTTCTGATCTCGCCAGCTGGACCTTGACTCCAGTAGTGAAGCAAGCAGCAGGAGAAAATGAACTCCTAATTGAAAACAAATTTCAACTTAAATAGTCAGGAAATGCTAAAGAAATGCACAAATGCATACCTGTGAGCAAAGGAGACATTTTTAAAGGGAAAGTGAAAGCTGAAGTAGAAAAGATTCCTCTGCATCAGGATGAGTCAGATCCCCTTGGGCATAATAAACATGTACCAGTCGGAAGGGGGCAGGCTTTGTTCTAGACACTGGGTGGAAGCTCTAACATGAGCACTAGTGAGATGCACCATTATTTTCATTACTGATTTGTGGGCTGATATGGTTGGATAGTATTCCCCAAGGACACAAAGATCGAAGGCTTAGTTCCCCACCTGTGCCCTTATTGGAAGGTAGTGGAAACTCTCAGAGAGGGCATCAGTGGGAGGAATTTAAGGGCACTGGAGCATGCCTTCCAAAGGGATATTAAGACCCTGGTCCCTTCCCATCTGTCTCTTTGTTTCCTAGACATGAGGAGGTAAATAGACCCTTCTCCATCAGACTTTTGCCATGATGCAATAGGGCCCTAAATCCAAAGCAATGGGGTAATGTGATTAAAACCTCTGAAATCATGAGCAAAAACACCCCCTCCCCGCTTCTGATTTCATTAACTCCAGGCAGAAGGGAGGCACAAGAAGATGAAGTGGGATTCAGAGAGTCAGGTGTAAGTGATGAGCACTGAGTGCATATTCAGGTCTTCTCTTCCTGAGTGATCTTTCTATACCTTGATGTCCCAGTTGATCTGGACCTCCAGTAAGGCTGCTACTGCTATTCATAATAATGATGAAGGTGATTCTTCAGTATGTTCTCTGTGCTAGGTGCAAGGCTAACACAGTTAACATCTAAATACATGACCTCACTGAGTCATCAAGACAAACCAATGCTAGGTACCACTCCTACTCTTCTACACATGGCTGAATTCTGGTTACCCCAAAGAGCCCATGACAGCTCGAACATTCTAACATAGTAAATCAGGTTCACAAACCAAGACACAGACTTTGAACAAGCATTGCTTGGATGACTACCAATCAAATCAAGGAAACATACTACTGATGATAATTTTGACTTCTGCAAGATCCTCTGGTAAAAGGCTGACAAATTTTTTTATATAAAAGAACACGAAAGGCCAAACACTGTCTGGTGTAAATATTCCATCTCTGCTCTGAGAGTTGGGAAAAATCCTAGAAAATTAAATGCAGGAGAGTATGTTCCAATAAAAACACCAAAACCTGAATTCAATATGCTATGAAATAGTCTTCTTTTGCTCTTTATAACATTCATTGATTCTTTGTGGATTTCACATCATGCATTCCAATCCCTCACATCTGCCCTCTGCCCTTGCAACCTCCTCCCCCAAAACAAAAGAAAATTTAAAAGAAAAACAAAAAATCAAACAAAATGAAAAAATAAAACAAAACAAACAAAAGAGAGAGAGAAAAAAAAATCTTGTCCTGGCAGCTGTAGTGTGGCCCATTGAGTCACAGTTTACCCTGTAGTCCATTCATTTCCCAGTGTTCATTGCCACGAGTCATTAGTTGGGCTCAGGCCTCTGGTTTCTGCTATGCCACTGATAGTGGGCTCTCACTGGGGCTCCTCTTGGATATCCTGTTGTTGTCCTGTGTCATGGAGATCCTGCTATTTTGGGTCTGTAGGTTTGTACGATCACATGCTCCAACAGTTCATAGATGATGTGGATGTTGGGGTGGGCTAACTCATACCCCTGGTTCTGGGTCTGGGTGGTAGCTGGGTTGGTCAGCCTGCAGCTTTCCCTTGTCATCACTACCTGGGCTAGCTCTCCAGCACAGCCCAGGCCAGCTCACCCACTGCAGCCTTCAGCAAGGAGCAGGGCCAGTTCTCCTGCTCTCAGGCCCTCAGCTCCTGGTCATTCACACACACACACACACACACACACACACACACACACACACACACACACACACACACACACACACTCAGCTCTACTGTTTTTCCCAAGCAAGGTGCAGGGCCCTCTCTCCCAAATGCCATAAGGGGCATACAAGGGGAGGGGGTGTCAGCTCTTCTGCTCTCGTGCCCTCACGACTGGCTCCCCTGAGCACCAGACAACAGAGGCAGCTCTAGGGTGCTGTCCTGGCAGGGTGTAGGGTCCACTCTCCGGTGCGCTGTGGCTGGTGTAGGGCAGGACTAGTTCTCTCGCTGGTTTTTTTTTTAAGCATTAGCAAATGTAAAACTATTTATGGGTCATAGACTATGAAACAGTTGTTCTGGATTGGACCTACTGGCTATTTTAACTTATTCTTGTTCTAGCCATCTGTCTCAGAGTTTTGTTTCAACTAGACTATTAGTAGATAGAATTTTCTCCCAACTCATCCCTACTGGCATTTCTGATTGCACACCATGTGCTTATTTCTCCTCCTTGTCTCCTGTCTGGCTACCCTGATATCTAAAATGTCTCATTTTAAATTCAAGGATCTCAGTGTGTTTTTTAAATAATTGTATGAACAATGCCATGAAGTCTTTGAGGAATAAATTAATAAACTAAGACATATTTATAACAAATGTGTGTGTTATAGGAACAAGGAGCTTTTGTGAACTATTCAAACCATATCCACAGCATGATAAATGGGTTTTATCATTTTGGTGGATCATTACCAAGAAACATTAAGCTTACAAAATGTAGGAGAGGTTGGCAGGCAACCATCTAAGTTCATGACATTCACACTGGCTGGGCATCCCTGGGCAGCAGGAAACTTCGACCTCGGAGCTCTAGCCTATGTGTAATTACATCCTTTGGGCTTTCCACTTCACTGAGCCCCTTTTCTAGTAAGATTCTTCTCCAACTATTCCTCTTGCAAGAAAGCAACTCATTTAATACTTTATAATTGAAAACAAAATAAGTTTTAGAATATGTCAAGTGTTTTATTCACTGTGTACTTTATCCTCTTTAGGACTTATCATTTCTCAAACATCATTTGCTTTGGAAGAGACACACCTTCTATTTATTAAGAAGAGATATTTTATGGCTTAATTATGCATTAAATGGAAAAGGCAAATGTGACATGGAATGTATGAGTATCTTCAAAGGCTATTGTATGTTTTATGAATATAAGAGATAGTGATATTTGAAAAAGTGAGAACTCCCATAGATTTCCACGGATGAGAATTTTCTAGGAATCTTCTAAGCCAATTTATTATCCAGTTTGACCATGAGTCAAAATATTTCTCCGAAGGAAACCTAGCAAGAACTTAAGAGCCTGCAGTGAGGGGTGTTTCACACCTACTCTAGGAGCTTAATCATCTTTCCACATTGTCAGCTCTTCCTTCTGCACCTTAAACTGCCATTCTCTTCATGACTTACACTCACTTGTACAACATTTCCAATATAAGTACATGATGTTGTGTAACAATGTATTCAGAGATCCTTATAGTGCTTAAGTATGTGCATGTGATCATATATCCCATGTTTAGATAAAAAGTCTTTTAGCCAAACAACCAAATCAAGAAGAGAAGCTAATAATTACTCTGAGCCTCACCTCACAGTTAAGTGTTTTGGTTTCACAAATGTCTGAACTATAAGTGATAGACTAAGTGATAAGTGGAGCTTTGGTTTGGGTCAAAAGAGGCATGAGAAAAAGTCATTTGACAAAGTTGGTTGCATTTTTTTTTTTTTTTTTTGGTTTTTCGAGACAGGGTTTCTCTGTGTAGCTTTGTGCCTTTCCTGGAACTCACTTGGTAGCCCAGGCTGGCCTCGAACTCACAGAGATCCACCTGGCTCTGCCTCCCGAGTGCTGGGATTAAAGGCGTGCGCCACCACCGCCCGGCATTTTTTAATCTAGTCTAGAACACCAGAATCTAATGCCTCTCATCAGAGATGTAAGATTTTTCTAGGAAACGACTTCGAAGTAGAGGTGAACTAGAATTCCACACAGAGGTTGGAAATGGTTAAAAAAAAAGTGAGGCTCGCTGAGTTCACAATCTCTCAACTAGACTCAGTAAAAGAACAAGGGATATCTTGAAATTTTCCTTAAAATCCCTCAGGCTTCTAAGGTGAGTACACTAAACACCAACTTAAGGCTCACGTTCTATGTTTTTGCATTTGTTTTTTTGAGACAGGTTGTCATTACAGAGTGCAGGCTAGACAGGTTCTCACTATGTAGTGCAGGCTAGACAGTTTCTCAGCATATCTAGTGCAGACCAGTTTCAAAGTCAGGACCCTCCGGCCTTAGCTTCCTAGTGCTGAGCTTACAGACATGTGTCTCCACACCCAGGAAAGGCATACTATTCTAAGACTGCCCTAATTCAAGCCCTCACTTCTGCTTGACCAAAGAAATAATCAAGAGTTCAGCCAAATTACAACAACCCAAGCAAAGCAGATGCAGGATCTAGCTATAGTCAAAGAATGTCAATGCATCAAAAACTAAATATGTAACCTGCAACTATCTATTTTCTTGTATGAAAATGGAAACAAAGTAGCACAGATTCTGTGAAGCAAATAAATTACTTATTTTAAAGCTAGTAAATCTGCATATAAATATTTACAAAACAGCAAAGGAATCACAGGCAGTTGTGCTTGTTGAAATGCATGAATTCTTCAAAACCAAGAGCCTATGATAATTACTGATTTAATTACTATGCCCTGAGTAACCTACATGAAGCTTGGAATATACTAAGTCCATTCAACAGATGCTGGTGGGAGGAATGAACTAAATATGTGCTTTTGCATAAAGGACTCCTTAAATAATGGGCTTTTTTTTTTTCAAATAAATGTTTGGATAGGCCAAAGTTATGATAGATAGTAAACTATTAAATCAAAGACTTTGTTTCAACTACTAGGGGTACATTGCACACACTAATATATTGTTAAAAATCTCTCCTGGACTACCTAAATCCCAAGATATGATTGAAACTTGCGAATAGGATGATGAACAGCAATAAGCCTAGATGTGGACATGCTGTTGCAATTTGGCAAAAGCAAGCTTTATTACACTTAATGAATCTTCAGGATGATTTTCAGTTATTTGCATAGGAAGTTTAAATCTCATTTTTTATCTGAGACAATTGAACAGAACACATTTTGCAAATGTATCTGAACTTGATCCTAGCCAGGGAACACCAAATGAAGCTTATTCAGCCAGATGACAAAAATGTTTGCAGAAAAATGCAAATATGGTGGCCTTGGGGAATGATGCTCTCATACCCTAAAGGCTCTATCTGGTTGGTTCCAGATACCTAGCTGCTAAATTTAAGAGCCTGACTACGCTGAACAATGGCTGGATTCATGTCATAGAGATCATGTTAATGGCAGGCAGGGATTTCTTTGTTCATTTTAGAGGACCCCTTAGATCAGGTTAAATCAAAGTCTGGACTCTAAAGGAGGAATTGTTAAGTTGTTGGCTACTTTCATGGCAACTCAGAAGACTTTGTAGGGACTGGACCACAGACTTCTCAGAATACTTCATTCAAAGGGCTGGTGGGTTATCTAAGTAAATGATTAAGCAGGACAGACATGTTGAGGACAAACAGGATTACTCTGGCAGAAAACTCAAGTTTACAGAAAGATACACAAACAGCACACTCTATAATTTAAACTTTCATTATTAAGCCTGGTGTGGTAGCACAGGTCTATACAACATTCTTTTAGGAAAGTGAGGGAAGTATTTCCCAAGAGCTAGCTCAGTATTGTCTAGGTGGTGAGAATCTCTCTCAACAAACAAACACTTATTTATCAATCAGAAATGGAAAAGCTAATAGCTCAAATCTAAGTCTGGGACATGGAATTGATGTTAAAATAAAATCCCAAGAAGCTGGAAGATGGGCTTTGAGGGCTGCCTGATTGTCTGCTTCCTGATCTCTGGAAAGACGTCATGAGCCATCTCATGCTCCTTCTGCCACAGCTATGCTTCCCATCCATCATGCCTTCCCATCCACGAGCTACCCGGTGAACCCTCACAAACATTAAGTCTGAATGCATCTTTCCTTTCTAATTATTTGTCAGATGTTTAGTCACAGACACAGGAAAAGAAATGGCTACAAATGCTTCAAAGAACAATTACAGGATTCATGCTCAAATCATCAAAAGAAGTCTGAGAGGAAAGTAAAAATAAAGCAAGTAACCCTGCAGTTAAGTGACAAGCAATTCTAGAAGTTTATGAAACAAGAAATGAAAAGGCTAATAAACATGAAAAGATGTTGGTATTACTAATAACCACAGAAAACAAAATTTCATCTAAAATGAGTTGCAATTATACATTATGAAACTGAAAAAAAAAAACCCAATAAGTGTTATGATGATAAGAAGCACCGGAGATACATATTAAAGGGGAGTAAGGCAATGCCTAGCAAAGCCCGAAATGCTTCTCTGAGGACTCAGTAACAGTACTAAGTGGCTAAATAGACTGACGGCTTATGTGTACCACAAAGCTAGCAATAGTACTATTTTGAATAATGAGAAGTGGGAACAGACGAATGTCTCTAACCAGGAAACAGGCCCACTGAAGTATAACTGTGTGAAAAATTGGCAGTGAAAATTAATGAGCTACAAATAGAAACACTGAGACTGGCTTTCAAGAAGAGCCGGGGCAGCTCTCCAGAAGAAGAACTCATGTAGTCTGCTCACATGTTCCTGAAGTGCTGGGAGTGGTGAATGCGCAGCAGCATGAACTACTTATCCATGTCAACACGCAGAGAAAGGACCACGCGACATGGGGCAGCTGTGAGATCTACGACACCCAACAGAAAGAAGCTCCTGGAAGTTGAGGGGGAAAGAATCCTACCCTGGAAAGACCACAGGCTCACATTTTTTTTTTCAAGAGAGGAATGAAGGGAGTTTTTAAAAATCAGAAAGACATGATAGATGGAAGTGGAGCGACTAGCCATTCTGCTCAAATCCATTGTGTTCATGTGGGTTACATGGAACCTCAGAATGTTTATTAGGTACAGCACAGTGGGAGGGTTAGCTAGTCTCAGTAGGAGGTCTCTGTAGCAAGATCTCTGTAGGTGAGCAGTCTCAGGCTGCAAACACCCAGGAGAGGAATCTGCAGTTGCCAGTCTTTGCACACACTGATCAATCATCCATAAACACTAATCGTCAGACTCCTGAGAAAAGCTTTCCCATTGCACTTGAGTCTGGTCCCTGTAAATAATGCCTATGCCAATTTACCATTTTCAATTGGTTTCAGAGTCCTCTATAGGCCTTGCTCAGGTCAAAATACACATTTGCTAAGATTTTACTCCCTCAGGGTTTCCACCATTTCCTTATGGCATACTACCTGATATTTAGTAATATTATGGTATTGTTCAGATTTAGGTGAAATAGTTGTAATAATGAGTATAATTATTAAACTCCATTGTTTTGAGATATATATTAAAGCATTTATCGAAAAACAAATTATGAAATGCCTTAAATTTGCTTTCATTCGGTGCTTAGCGTTAGAAGAAAGAAGATGAATGGAACAAAGTTGGTCAGATGTTTCCCTTGGGGTCGAAAATGAATACAGGGCAAATGTAATTTCACCAGACTGTTCAGTTTTTACAGATGAAGTTTTCCATCATAGAAAAGGATGTGTCAAACAAGTTAAGAGTTGTTCATAAAATAAGCGTGTATGGTGAAACATAATAAAATACATATTTATGTTAGATTCAACGCAGCGGCTCAGCTGGAACACTACACACAAAGAGGATGCCTCAAAGTTTCAGCTGCATTAGCACGTTTTCCTTCCCTCCCTCCCAACCCATTTCCCTCACTCTGTTCTTTTTCTCAAGGTCTCAGGTAGCTCAGACTAGATGCTATTTGCCATATTGTCTAGGATGACTTTAAACACCTGATTCTCCTGCCTCAGCCTCCCAAGGGGTATGATGACAGGCATGCACCGCCATGTCTAGCCAAATGAGATTTTTTGTTTGTTTGTTTTTTTCGAGACAGGGTTTCTCTGTGTAGCTTTGCGCCTCTCCTGGAACTCACTTGGTAGCCCAGGCTGGCCTCGAACTCACAGAGATCCGCCTGCCTCTTTTTTTTATTTGTAATAAATTTCAGAAAATTACTCTTTTTTACCTTCTGCATTAAAAAAATATTATATTTATAAAAGAAAGATGGTAAACATAGAACAAAGAAAAAGAAATCATTTAACCACTCATACATGCTATTAATATTAATGTCCTTGGTTCTAAGATGTTGAGTTTCTTTTTAATGCGTTGTTTCTGAAATGATGTTTTTTCTAGTTGATGATGCTTGAAATTCAATGAAATAGTGTGGTTTTCAGGTACAGAAAAAAAGATAGGCATTGGGGAAAATACTCATCTTTAACTACCTATGGCTTTCTTTCCCACGTGTGCAACCCAAAAACAAAATCTTTAACCTGTCAGTTTCATCATATGCTGTTAAAAAAAATGCACTGTTGTCTGGTGAGGATTTTCTACCTAAAAGATGAATTAGTTGTTCTAGGGGAGAAAATGCTTATTAGTTTTGTCGCTTGGGTGGAAAAATAAAATGAGAGCAGAGAAGAATATTGAGGGAAGTGATAAAATATTAAAACGGAAGAGAAACGGTGCTTTGAGGTTGCAGTAAGGCATCCCCACCCTCCTCTGAAACAGAGTGTATGGCAAGGTCTGTGTGAATGAGTCTCTCTACGAAGTCCCTGCCTGGGACTGCAGTAGCTTTGGTGGAAGACGTCCTTGGCCCACACTAAATGGCATGGCTGACCCATTTTTTTCTTGTTAAAACACTAATACAGTCATTAACAAGTATTTTAATGTGTACCCATGCTGGCAACTGTGCTTTCAAATAATATAAATGCAATCATCTCATGCAGTAGAGATGGAGTTTTGTAGGTGCAGCAAGGATGGAACTGGGGTGGGGATAGGGGTGTATGGTAACTGTCCTAAAGCTACCCTATAATAATCAGAAAACTAATCCCCGAAACAAGAGAAGAGTTTTCCTGGAAGAGACAAGATGAATTAGCTCAAACTGTTTGAAAGAAAAGAAAATCATAGTTTATTTTATTTTTTTTTTTACTAAAATTCTGAAAAGACTGAGAGGATTTGTTACACCTGTCTGATAACATAGAAAAAATATGAGAAACAAAACGGAGCAAAGGACAACAAGGAATGACAAATCGGCTACTTCTTAAAATGAAGCAAGTAGAAAACCACATTAATTCTTAGAAGAATGAAGTAAATCATGTATGTGGAAGATTCTCATCATCTAGACGGATGAGGGAGCTTTCCATCACTAGAGTAAATATCTGAGATGGCCTTCTAAAGAAGACAGGCTTGTTTTGGCTCTCATCATCGGAGGTTCTGGTCCAGGCTTGATTTATGTCATTATCTTTAGCCTGTGGCAAGACAGCATGTGGTGGTGGAAGTTTGTAATGGAGCAGAACCTCTGATCTCCTCAGCCAGGGAGCAAAAGGGAATGAGGAAAGGACTCCCTTCAAGGCCATGTCCCCAGTGATCTAAAAATCTCCTAGGCTCCATCTACTAAAGATTCCTTCAGCAACCAAGACTGTCACCCTGGAAACTAAAGCCTTAACTCAGAGACTGCTGGGGAATGCTTTATAAAGCACAACATTGAGTGTTTTTACTCTTCCAAATCTTTAACAAATGATCTCAGTTTTGTTCAGTAACCAAGATACCGTAAACTGGCTTATTCATCAGTATAAATTCTCATAGCAAACCATGTTGGATTTAAGAGGAATTTACATCTCCCTGCTTTATTTAGGTAAACCTGTAACACACTTATCTATTGTGTGAATTGCTCTTGTTGGTAAAGTAAAAATGCTCTTTCATGACCACAGAGGGTATTTAAGGATCTTCACCTGACCCCCAAACTATATACCAGAAGGTTGAAAAGGAAAGCTGAAGCCTACGAAGGGCATGTACGAATCTCTCTCTCAGAACAGGCATTTAAGCACTCACTGAGCAAGAAGAAAAGCAGGGCTGGGATCAGCTCACTCTAGATTTTAGTATTTGTTAAGTCCAAGCTGTTCTTATTTGTACTTATTCAAGCTTGTAATACACTATGAATTTTTTAAATTAATGATGGTTGTAAAATTAATAAAACTGAACATGAAGCTATACCAATCACAAGAGGGCAGAACACTTCTCACTCTACTTATGTGTGATGTATTTTCCACATCTCTGACAATGAACTAAGGTTTGTTTTTCTTTTCTGAGACTTCTTATTTTACTATAAATATCATGAGAAGTATAACAAATACTTTTACATTTTAAAAGAGTATAAACAAATAATGTCCAATACTAGCTATTAACGATTGCTGACAAGGGAGTAACAGTGAAAACACAAAAATAACATGGGTTAAGGATATCGTTCAATGGTAGAGTACTTCCATATGGTATCATGTACAAGACCCCAACTTCATTCCCCACCTCTACAGAAAAACAAAGAGAATAGCTGGAACGATCCAAAACAATTCTGATTTATGAGATGGACTAATGAAAACTAAACTAAGCACTAACACTTGGACAGAACAATTTTATACTTAAAGGGTTGTTCATGCTCACATACTGCAAACTAATTCACTTTCCTTGTCAGCAACAATAATAATATCAAACTATCAAAAGTACGTTCACTTAATCCTCTTGTAAGCTTTCAAGCATCCTCTGAAATCAATGCACTTGCCCTTGCTTTTCTTGATGAAGACACTGCACCTTAGAAGGTTTAATACACTGCCCAGTCACTAGAAGAGAAGTTGTAGAACGGGGTGTGAGCCTGGTTTCTCTGTAGGGAGTGGCCTGGGAGCTTTGTAACCTTTGGAGGATATCACATGCTACTGTGGCTTCTCAGTGACTGGAGAGGTAAATAAAAATCAAAAGAGTAAAATAATAATATGTTTTACAATCACACAATATCTGAGAAGAACATTTATAATGTAGCTTCTAACCACTTTAAAAAACAGGGATGATACTAATGTCCTCTTCAGAAGTGCAAATGTCTCTCCACTTGCTCTTAGCCACGTTTACAGTCAGGTTTGAGAACTTGCCTAGATGAATATTGGACTTTGGCAAACAGTGTGAATGGAAATCAGGCACTAACACATTCTTGGGGAGAGGCTAGCCCTAGCAAGCTGACCAGAAGCCTCTGCTTGAGTCAGTGTAAAAATGAAAACATAGTGTAAATTTTAGTAAATTAGATAAACGATAATAAAATTAACCAGTAAGTAAATAGACAGTTGACAGAATCATTGAACATAGGTGGCATGTACAATCCTTGGATTTGATACCTGTAGTCTGATTGAGGTAAAAAGAATCACCTGTTCGAGGACTGACTTTTTATTCTTGTGCCACGGTATACACACCATGGTATGTTTTGATGTGCTCCCTCTGCGAGCACATAACAGAAGAAAGCCCTGAAAATGTTAAATCAAGCTAATAAGCCAAAGCAAGCTAACACTAGGGAAGAGTCAGCGAATGCATGTTAGTTTATTTTCTATTTATTCCATGGGTTATTTAATGCCTTTCCTCCTAGCTGCTCCTGGAGAACAGACACAATATAATCATATGAAACACACAACTCTGGGCTAACAGGGAAAGAACTTTAGACATGTAAATGAAGCCCTATCAAGTGGCTTGGAAAAAATCTAGAAATGACATTATGAGCATTATATTCATCACTTAGCTAGTGCTAAGAATACCTCGTCCTTGTTTCTGTAATTTTCTCAAAATCAAAGTGTTTTCTAACTCTAGTCTGAGAGGCTACATTTTAAGAGAAGGTACTTCTGCTAATCGAACAGCACAATAACTCCTTCTCTCTGAATTTCTGTGAATCATTATGGAATCATTCCAGAAATCTCTCACATTTCCCCTTCTGATTATTACCAACTCCCCAGAGAAAGCTCAAACACAGAATGAGAGCTTTCATCTCCAAAGTTTGTAAGGACTTGGGCAGAATGAGTTGCTTCTGATCCAAATGTCATCAGCTTTGGTAAGAAGACTTCATACTTTACTCGTGGAGATCTTTCCCAAATTGTTAATTTTCTTTTTACTATTCCTTTGATTCTATCTAAGCATCTGTTTATACACACACACACACACACACACACACACACACACACACACACACACACACACACACAAATTTAAGCTATCATTGTAACAATTATATTTTGCTTTACAAAAACAAAACTGTAATTCTAATTTTATTCTTTCTTTCTTGTGATCAAAGATACTAATATCAAAGGTCAAATATAGACAATGTAAGAGATGGGAAAGTCCTTGCAAGTAGGGCTAAGCCATTTCTTAAAATCCTATAGTTAAAAAAATGTTTTCAATCTGCAACTGAGTAATTTCCTCATGAGCAAAGGAGCATCTGTCTATAGCTCCCATTGCTTTCTGTTGCTGTTTTACAAAACTCTACCATGCCTAGTGTTACTTCTCAGCATCTCTACCTTCTTACCTTCACTCATCCGAAGCTTAGCTTTGGGTTAGAGTTCTAACTCCTGGGAGTTTAGATATAAGTGACTGTTCCTAGGTTCACAGAAGCCATTAAAGAGGTTATGATCAAGGGGATGGTTAAATAAAGATTTATTATTCAATGTAATAAATGCTGACAGACAGATGGACTAGTTGTTGAATCAAGGAGGGAAAGGGACATCTAACCCCTATCACACACAAGAGGGGGCAGCTGAGGACATTCTATAAGCTTTGGATAAGGTTCACTCTACAGGACTTATCTATGGGAATAAAAACAAGCCAAGAAGGCCCCGTTCCTACCTGAGACAACATCACATTCAGTAATGTAGAAAGGTGGGAAGGAGAAGGCAATGGCACCTCAGATGTAATGAGGTGAACAGAGATTACTGAGAAGTAGACAATCCTGGCTCTGTTGTAGAAAGAATGGATAGGAGGTATGGGTTTTAGACCTACTTGCATACACATATTAATATAATTAAATAGCCCCAAGAAGTTTAGTGACTGTTCTTGATGAAGAAAAGACCAGGGACTCAATTTGTAAAGCAAGCTAGGACAATGAGACTAGAGATGGTGAGAAAAATTATGAAGTTGGCAAAGGTTTGAAGGATGGAGCAATCCATAGCCCTAAATTCCAAAGAAAGGATACACAAAGTAAAGAAAAAAGTGGTGAGCAGACCTGGTAAGTGGTTCAAGGTCGTGGGAAGTTATAGGGGTATGGTTTGCCCAGAGTCCGGGAAGTATGCTACATCCAGCATGGGATATCTGAGGGAAAAAAAATCTATATACAGTATGTATGCTCTTATGTCTGTTAACTTTATTCCACTAACACAAAATGTTATCTATACAGCTACAGCTCCATCAGGCATTCAGGGCAGGAATAAATCTAGATACACCAAGCTCTTTATCATCTACTTTATTCTTCTGGGATGAAATCCTGTCTACATAGCTTCAGATCTGTCCTGACATTGTTCCTCTCTGTCCCCTCTTTTACTGCTATCTCATAATCCTGCTAATGACTAAACTCTTATGCTTCCAGCCTCATGTTCGCCCTCTGTTTCTTCGCCCTCCATCTCTACTTGCTCTCTACTCTTGGCTCTGATGAACTCTACAAGAGTTCTGCCTTACCATCTACAAAACTTCTGTGTTCTTCCCTTCTCCCTGGTCATGGGGGGAGCAGGGAGTGCATGCTTGTTTGAGTACAAGCATGCACATGTAACTGCAGACACACAGCCACCCATCCGGTTCCCACTTCTCTAGTGATTACTCTGCCTTTCTTATCTGATTTGCTGCTCTGATCTTCAGGCCTGGGTGATTGCTTTCAGAATCATATTGCTGAAGCTTTTTGATTTCAATTTTTATGTGGTTCTATCGCTGCACCTTGGGACACTGTTTCCAGCTAGTTCTTTCGTTTCTTTAACAAGATGTGTGTGTGTGAAAACAGTGCTCGTTCAAAACAAAATATTGCAACCCTCTATAGTAAAAAAAAAGTGGGGTTTTTTTACAGACGACATATTACCTAAGAGTTAGCTGTGGCCGCGTTGTTTCACTGCTGCAATAACTGTTTAGGAATCATGATTTGGGCAAGCCCCCTCTCCACTGCCATCTGCACTGACAACAGTGTGAAGAATTCCCTTCACTAAGGTTAAAGCTACTAGATGTTACTAAGCGGATGAAAGCTCCTGCCAGATGATTCCAATTTCTTCATCTAATCCCTGCAACAAACTTATAACACCAGAACTCTTACTATCTACTTCAAAAAGAAAAGGTTATGGAGAATTTATTTCCTTGCCCTCTACATTAGTTTCAGAGCTAAATCTTAGCTAGAATTTAGGAATGAGAATCAGGAGGTTCTAATTTAACATTAAAAAAAAATCTGGACTTCATAGAAAAATGTTTATTTTTCAATTAAAAAAATCAGAACAAGTTGGAGGCTCAGAGATTACCTCAAGGGTAGAGCACTTGTGCAGCATGCAGTGAGCTAGTTTAAACCCCAGCAATGCACATACTCACAAAAGAATCAAACAGGTAGTTGGCTAAAACTGGCCAGAATAGAGGATCAACAGGCCAACTGAAGCTGGGAACAGGCTCTCTCTCCACTCCGCCAGTCTCTACCCTGCTCCTGTCGCCATTTGCTCCCTTATTACCTGCCCCTGTTTCACACTTTAGTGAGCTCTGAAGCTCTAGATCAGTGTGAGTAGCAGGCGCCTTCTTATCCAGCATGTGACCTCACGTTTGTGCTTTGAACATATCATGCCACATACTGGGGTTACTTCCAAAGCCTTGGAGTAGTAACTATGGGTCTAGGCTTGAGATTTTCAAAAGGAAGAAATAAATAAATAAACTCAGATACAATTTAAGACAAGAATATTAAACTATTCTTGAAAACTGATTATGAAAACAATAAGATGGTTTGTTTGTTTGTTTGAATCTCTCTCTTCACTTCTGAGACAACCTTGACCTTACTTCCTTTCCCAACACAAAGGAAACAACATTGCTGAGTTTATTGGTAGTTCATTGGCAGCAGCCAATAAAGGCACTCAAAAGCTTCTCATTGAAAAGACATTGTCAAATGATGGAAAACAGCCTTTCACAAGCAGCTGGCATCAGCACCTTTAAATTTGCCTCTGTGGAGCAGCTCAGTGGTTGAGCATTTGCTTAGCAAGAATGAGGCACTACCATCCATCCCATCACCAAACCAACAGACAAACAAACATGGCTGGGCCACATGCCCTGTCATTGTCTCTACTGGAAATAGGCCATCTTAAGTGAAGTGAAATTAAGACTCCACTCTTAGTCCCCAAGAAAGCTGCTTCCTCAAGCATGCACATAGACACAGGACAGTCAAAAGTAAAGCCTGGCATTAGCCACATGACAGATCAGCATCCAATTCTACTACATGTTGTCTTCTTAGATATCCCTGAACAAGTTTCTTTACCTTTTTACAGGTTCAACATCACTCACTTCACAAAGGGACCTAAAGATTCAACATGTATATGAGGTTAAAGGGGCCAGTGAAAGAACACCCTGGCCCTGAGACCAGAGCCAACGAAGCACACCCTGCCCCTAACCAACTCAGGAATTGTAATCCTACCAAGCCCTAAGTACAAAAACCAACCAATCCTTGATCATGAAATCAACAAATCCCTGAACATGAAAACCAATCCCTGAGCATGAAATCCAACCAATAACTGATCTTGTCCCAAGCTTAGGAATTGAGATCCTACCAATCCCTACCCTGGACATCTTCTCTCTGGAAAACTTTGCCCCTAAGAAAACCTATATAAGCCGTGTACCTGTTCAGTTTGGGCCTGCCCTTTTCCCACCCTGGCAGCAGCAGCCACTCTCCTGGATTATACTCTCCCGATCAATCTCTTGAGTGAGGTTTGTTGTAAAGACTTTCACCAGAGCAGAGCAGAGATGTGACAACTTTTGCTCTGGGGTAGCTGAGCAGGGCTATAACAACTTCACTGGAGAAACCATTCCCTGCTTGTGCAAAGTTGTTACACTCGTATTAGGGAAATCCTTTCCCAGATCAAAGACTGTAACACTTTGCTGGAGAAACCATCCCCTGCTGGAACAGAACTGTAATACTTCTGTTGGGATACCTTTCCCTTCAGAGCTTTAGGTATTCCTTGGCTTCCAACTGCCAGGACATCTTTCCCTTCCAAACTGTAGGTACTCCTTGGCTTCCAACTGCTAGTATACCTTTCTCTTCAGAGCTATAACACTTGCAAGGTATTCCTTGCTTCCAACTGCCAGGATACCTTTCCCTTTAGAGCTGTAGCACATGAGTATCTATATGTGATGTCTGACACATGGTGAGCACATGATAAATGGTAGTGAGTGCTATTACTAAAGACATTCAGTGTCCCTATTGGACCATTTTCTCAAGTACTACTGTTCTATTGCTTTTCAAAATAGTACAAAACTTCAGGACCTTTAAAACTACCTTGGTTGAGACTGATGCAGAGCCATTGTGTCTTAAGAATTATGGAAATGATTCTAACTTGGACAAGTTAAAGATTTTCCTTGGGCTTAGCAAATGAAGGTACTTGCTGCCAAGGCTAATGACAAAAGTTTGATCCCCAGGACCTACATGGTGAAAAGAGACAGATTCCCACAAACTGACTTCTGACTTTCATATGTGTACTGTGTTACTCACATGCACACAAATAAAAATAAACAAATATATTAATGAAAGATTGACCTTATTCTCAATTAGAAAAATGGCAAGAGGACTAAACCAATACAAGAAAGAGAAAAAATATCAAATATTTCAATGAGAACTGTCTTATTGAAGCAGGGTCTTATTACATAGTGCAGACTAGCCCAAAACTCACTGCAATCCTCATTGAATTCCTGAGTTCTGGGATTGTAGCCATGAGCCATCATAATTGGCTTAATGAAAACATGTCTGAAATGAGGAATAAAAGAAAATATTTATGATAGTATGTGAATTATAATGCTACATTAACAAAACAAAACTTATTCTGAAAACTATTCAGTCTAAACTTCTACATCACTCAGGAACAATAGCTTTCTTCAAAGAAAATCTAAAAATAACAATTGAACTTTCAAATGTATCAACTGTGCATAGTGGTGATATTCTTCTCTTTTACTGTGAACTTTGAAGGCAGCACTCCATAATACATCGTGGGGATTATTAATATATATGATGTGGTCTCATAAATTCTTAAGAAAAATTCTACAAGGACATTTCATGAATGTGAGTTTTGTTATTTTCAGTATGCTTTTCTTATAAGCATTATTTACTATTGTTGAGAGCATTACAGAAGAAATGTTCAAAATATATTTACTGATTTCTTCCAGACCCTTGTATTTTTTTATTGGATGAAATCTGTTACAGTACAACTGACAGGCATTCTTTTCCTAGAGGACCTCTGCTTTATCTTATGGTAGAAATAAGATAAACATCTGATTGAGTACAGTTTCATTAGCCACAGGAAACTTACGTATTTACCTGGCTTAGTCATTTGTAGCATGACAAGGTAGACCTGGCTCTTCTTCACAGTCCCTCCCAACTCTAAATGTTCAAGTTATTATCATCCTGAGGTCCCTGTTTTAGGGGTTATTTTTTTTCAGAGATGTTTAATTGACCTGTATGTAATGCATCAGCTGTCAAGTCACGAAAGATAATGTAATAGCAGGTTAAGCCCAGGCCAGTTATTTCTGCTTCAGAAAGATGTCTCAGAGAGACCAATACTGAATGCTCGTTTTCACAATGGAATAGTTATCTATATAGAGAAGAGACTCACAGCTGCAACATAGACTTGAGCTGTTGCTAGGAAAGGAACAGACAAAGACAGCTGGATGAAAGGAATAGCTTGATCCCTAAGACTCAACATTGCTACAGTGAAAGAGTAGTAAGTTCCAATTAGTGTCAATTATTATGGTGGCTGGCAACTCAGCAACATTTTAAAACCATATAAACAACATTGGGTCTTGGGAGAACCACTACTTTTCCCAAGTAACAAATATTTTAAAATAACATAAAATGAACCCTACCATGTTTACCCTTTATTTTTCTTTACAAAAGAAAATTCCTTTAAATATTAAAAGATCAACATCAGAAGATAATCATTCCTTTCCCAATTTTTTATTATAAAGTACACAAGACACAAAACTTACGATTGTAGCCACCTTTCGGTCTACAGTCCTGTGGTATTAATTACACATGGCAACACTGAGCATCTGTATCCATTAAATAGTCATCCTTCCAACAGCCTCTCTCACCCACTTGTCTTCTGTTTCAAAGTTTTCAACTGCTCTGAGCACCTTCCTAAAGGGAATCATTACAAAGCATCTTTTTGTAGCTGGTTTATTTTTGTTATCCAACATCCTTAAGATTCATCTATATTATGGGACATATCTGAATTTTCTTTTTTCTTTTTGGCCAGTTATAGTGCTGCACACATGTAATCCACAAAACAGAGGCAGAGGCATAAGGACCATGAGCTGAAGGCTATCAGTGTCACAGCAAGACACAGCAGATTGCTCTGTGTATTTTATAAGATTCCATGGTCAGCCATCAGGACACAGACCCTGTTATGCAGAGAAAGAAAGCTTTTCACCAACTATGGCTCCAAGGACGTGTGTGAAACTGCCTGCCATGAGACTACAGGTCAGAAGTAGATGGTCAATACTGTGCTAACACCCAGAATTGTCCAAGGCTAACCACAATTTACTACCCAATCCTTCCTCTGGAAATTGCAAGCTTTTAATAGACTCCAGGGCACCAAAGCAGTTAACAGATTCTGTCTGTGAAAAATTGCCCGGGGTCTAGAAAGATTCATGCTGTTTCCTGTTCTTCCATCTTCCAGAATCCTCTCTAAAGACATTCTATTAGTCAAATAAATTTTGGTTTACGTCATCACAGACTAGCTAAACCTGGGCCATTTGAAGCCATGTGTTCATGATGTATTTAAAAGACATATATGGCCAGGCACAGTGCTGTACCACTGTAATTCCAACACTTATGAGACAAGGACAAGGGGATCACAAGTTTAAGGTCAGCCAGCGTTACAGAAAAAAAAACCTTATCAAAAAAAGTCATAGCTGGGCGGTGGTGGCGCACGCCTTTAATCCCAGCACTCACTCGGGAGGCAGAGGAAGGCAGATCTCTGTAAGTTCGAGGCAGCCTGGGCTACAGAATGAGTTCCAGGAAAGGTGCAAAGCTACACAGAGAAACCCTGTCTCGAAAAACCAAAAAAAAAAAAGTCATATACATTAATAAAAATGCAAAAATCCTATGTATAAGACATTTTATTAGGAAATATTTTAATTTTTATTATATACTTTTGTTCTGAGTTCCAAATTTATTGCAAATGATTATGATAACATATGCTAAATTTAAGAAGAATACAGAAACAAATCTTAGAATAATAGTAGATGGGGCTGGCAGGATGATTAAACAGGCAAAATTATTTGCCCTGCAAACCCGATGGCCTGGGTTGAACCATCAGAACTCACATAATGGTGAAAGGAAAAAACTGGCAAGTCTTTTTATTACGCAATAAATCTTTATTCATAAAAATTGTGGCTACTCAAAAGTGGTTTCTGACCACCAATATGGAGTAGAAAAGCCAGGAAGTGGTGGCGCACGTCTTTAATCCCAGCACTTGGGAAACAGAGGCAGGCAGATCTCTGTAAGCTCGAGGCCAGCCTGGTTTATAGATCGAATTCCAGGACAGCCAAGGCTACACAGAGAAACCCTGTCTCAAAAAAGTAAAAAAATAAAAGACAAAATGAAGAGGAGCAGAAGGAGGAGGAGGAGGAGGAGGAGGAGGAGGAGGAGGAGGAGGAGGAGGAGGAGGAGGAGGAATGAGAAGGAAAGATGGAGTTGAGAGCTAGGATGAATGTGGTATCCACTGCACATACCCACTACGAACTCTGGGTCTCCAGAGATTCTGGTGCCTAAAACTACATCACTTTCTTCTCTTCCAGTGTCTCTGATAATGTGCTGCAGAAAATGGCAATCTGAATAAACCATTTGAAGAGAGAGAAAACATTATTAGGAGATTTATTAGACCAACATCCCAGAGTATTTCTTCATGGTGTTCTGTATATAGTTAATTGAAAAGACATCAAAGTAATATGCCCCTGGGAAACTGAAAAATTCAGAAGGTCTTGTTAAATTTCAATGTTAGTGGCCTGAGAGAGAAGAATATGCACTATCTATTTCTCATTATTATATTTGACTTTGGAAACTGAGTTTTTGGAACTCGAACTTTTTGTGTTTTACATTTACATTAGTATTCTGTTATTGAATATATAATGCCCAAAACTGGAGTATATAGTTAAGATATAAAAATAAGTTCTTTCAATAACCTTCCATTTCATAGTGGATGTAACAGTCTACTTTAGGTAGTGGTTCTCATCCTTCCTAAATGCTGTGACCCTTTAATACAGATTCCCATGTTGTGGTGACCCCCAACCAGAAAATTACTTTGTTTTGCTACTTCATAACTGTAATTTTGCTACTGCTATTAATTGTGATGTAAATATCCGGTATTCAGGATATCTGATATGGGATCCCCAAAGGGGTCACAACTCACAAGTTGAACCAGTGACCCAAATAAAACCTTGCCTTCACATTATTGATAAAGTCCCTTCTTGCAATTGATAGGTAAATGACATTTCAAAGCAAAATTTAGATAAACAAAGTGGAAAAATAATCAGACCTTCATCTTTCTTGATTTATGAACGATTATTAAAATATGGTTTATTTTCATTTTGGTCTGGTTTGAGGTACATTTTTCCCTATTTAGCTATTAACAGCTTAGCCATTGACTTAAATATGAAGTGTATGAAGCAAACCCCGGGAGAACAGTTCTACTCTGTTGCTATAAAATAACAAACAAGGCAGGCTACTGTCCCACACAACTGTTGAGGCAACAACCGCAGATCATCAACAGAATTACTATTTTAAAGACTAAAGTCACTGTTCTACTGTCTATCACTCTGTGTGTCCTTAGTAGTCATGCTTGAAGGATATTTGACTATAATCAAATGGTTAGTCATGCTAGCTATTTGCAATTCACTGAGGGAGCCAGGTTTGACCTGTAATGTTTAATCCAAATTGCTTTAGAATAAACTTTATGACCTTTAAGTCCGTTGAAAATCTGAATTTCTTTCTAGTCATCAACAAAGACTGCTCTTCAACCCTCTATTTCCACTCCTATCCCCTTCCACCCACCCATGCACGCTTTGTTTCAACCTCCCTAGTGTTGGGACTATGGGCATCTACCATGACTGCCTACTTCCAAAATTCCTGTAGCTAGTGAATCTAAGTCACCAATACATTCAACAGCTGCCATGATACCCTCCTCTTTTCCTTTACTCTTTCCTCATAAACTTTTTTCATATATATACATATATATACATATACATATACATCTATCTATCTATCTATCTATCTATCTATCTATATATATATATATATATATATATATATATATATATATATAGTGGTCATAAGGATCAAACCCATGGCCTCACATATACTGTGTAAGTATACTACACCCTCAACCTGACCCCTGATCTTTGTAACAGCTGCTTTGGTCCTTTCCAGAGCAAGAAATGGTAACTAGGACTCCTTAGGTTGGTATATACATTCAGGATTAACACGGTTTTCTGTGAGGAAGATTAATAACAGTAGCCATTCAGACAGCAGAAAACAGTAGTAGATAATAACGAGCCTCATGTTAGGACAGTCAGCAGATGTTCAAACATCTTTTTTAGAAGTTCAAGTCTAGTCACGTATCCTCTTCTGCAAATAGAGAAAGCTTTGATGCTAATTAGAGAGGAGGATTACACATTCTGGTGTCAGAGTACCTCGAGATCATTCTTTATTAATGCCTCATTCTTCCCCACATCAAGCTTTCTGGCCCTTTCACTTTTGAAAGAGCTGCCACTGAAAAGTAATAACAGGAGCCTCAGGGGTCTCCTGGCTTCTACTTTAAACACTTTCAACTCTACCAAGGTAAGCTCTGGATCTATTTACATTTACAGTGTAACCTGCTTTCTGAAAACTGTCACAACTGGTATGGCTACAAAGATATAGTCCATTGGCAATAGCCTCCAGGCACATGGTATAAGGTCCATGCAAAAGATTGGCATTTGGTCACTCCTTTAATAAATTCCTTAATTTCTTCACAAGCAAGTCCATCATTTTATCTATGAAATAAAAACATTAACTTTGTCAGTGTTTCCTGAATTTGTCATACCATGATAGTTATCCAGAAATTGGGGGGATAGGGCAGAGGTGCCATGTAATTTGCAGCCCAAGCTCAGACTCAGACCTTTCATCAAGAGGGAATGGAGTCAAAGTCAGGGTTGACTGTAGGAGCCTTTTTCCAGGCCATGGGCAGACAGGAGAAAGGAAGATGGTTCAAGAACCCAAGGCACACCATTCCCTTGAGCTGAGGAGACCTTGCTGATCTGAGACGTACTTGGTTCCTACACCAGGAGACACTGATAGTAACGCTTGCCCAAGTTTCCTTACATCAGCAGCTCTTAACATTTCTTTGTGAAGTCCACAGGCTGAGTGCTCCAGACTTTGGGGGTCATGAGATCACTGCTGTAATGACTCATATATGCTGATATGGAGTAAAAGTAGTCACAGACAAGAATTATAGAAACCAGTGTGGCTGGAATCTAGCAAAACTGATACTTGAGTTTCATTTCACTGTCATATGTGATGAAATGTTATTCGTCTGATTGCATTTCCAACCTTTTAAAATTATAAAAATCATTCATAGCTCTTGGGAAATTAAAAAAAAAGTGGTAAACAACTTACTGACCCCATCCTTAAGTGTAAATGCCAACTATCAGAGGGTATCCCATTAATAAAAAGGGAGAGACAAAAATCAAGTCTCCATCTATCTCCCTTCTTTCTTTCCTTCTTTCCTTCCTTCCTTCCTTCCTTCTTTTCTTCTTTCCTTCCTTCTTTTTCTTTCTCTAATCTTCCTTTTTTTCTTCCCTTCTTTTGATTTGTTTTGTGGTTTGAGACAGGGATTTACACTGTAACTCAGGCTAGCTTTGAACTTGGGGCAGTACTCTTTCCTAACCTCTCAAGTGCATGAGACACTGTGGTAGTTTTAATAGGAATGGCCCCCAAAGGCTCATAGATTTGAATGCTTGGTCACCAGGGAGTGGTACTATTAGGAGGTGTGGCTTTACTGCAGTAGGTGTGGCCTTGTTGAAGGAAGTGTGTCACTGGGAGTGGGCTTTGGGGTTTCAAGTGCTCATGCCAGGCTCAGTGTCTCTTTCTCTCTTCCTGTTGGCTGCTGATCCAGATGTAGAATTTTCTGCTACCTCTCCAGCATCATGTCTGCCTGCATGCTGCCATGCTTCTCGCCATGATGATAATGGACTAAACCTCTGAAATGTAAGCCAGCCCCAATTAAATGTTTTCCTTTATAAGAGTTGCTGTGGCCATGGTGTTTCTTCACAGCAACAGGACACTGACTAATACAGACACCATGCTAGGCTTCACTTTCCTTTTCAGTGGTAGTAGCAGAAGTAGGGACATGAGAACAACACTACAGATATGGGCAGTGCGTTTCTCCTGGGTGTGTCGACCTCACTTGCAATGGGTCCTGTTGCATAACCAACTTGTAGTTGGTGTGTGTGTGTGTGTTGGGGGCAGGTCACTGCCTCAAACCCATCTTCTGACCTGCAATGTTACAGTTACGGTCTAACATACAGCCTTCCAGGCTGTTCTCCCAGAGGTTCCAATCATTCCGAGAGAGATGGTATTTGAGGATCACTATCGCAAGCAACCTCCCCTACTAACTTACATGATCTAGACTAAGAAGAGTCATACTGGAACCAACGTCTAGGTCTAGAATAAATTCAATGTTCATGATATAGTTAAGGTCCAACCTTCTCTGTGCAGCAAGCCTGATCTTTCCAATTTTATAAATATGAAATTACTCAAACAGAACCACATACCAAAGTTAGCATTAGAAGGTGAAGAGGGTATCTCAGTGGAAAAAGTGTTTTCTATACAAGCCTTTTGACCCAAGTTCAATGTCCAAAACCCACGGTAAGGTGGAAGGATACTTAGCTCTACCCTAGCTACCCTCCTCCCCCAACACACACAATAATAATAAATAAAATACTTTTTTTAAGTAAGTGAGTCATTGTTGTTGACCATGAAGTCCTGGTAGCAAGAAAAACAGTGAAAAGTAATGCCAAGCAAAGAGTATTCAGGGGAATTAGGCCATAAAAAATCACTCTATGGTGAGCTGATGGGACCACCAGCGGGCAGATTAGAAGAAATGCTCTCCTATTGCTTTTCAAATGCTGTGACAATCATGAACTCTGAAAAACTCAGCAGCACACAAAGCAAGCAAGCCCACAGTAATCAGGATGGTGAGGCTCTGTCTGAGCAAAGAGGTTGGGCAGACCAAACATCTGTGACAACTTTGCTCTAAACTGTAGTGACAGCTATGAACCAAAGGGCAGTCTTGCTTGGAATAAACTGTTTCATGGCATCTCCTGGCACAAATAGCAATGCTCATCAGAAAGTAGCATCCTGAATACAAAAGACAGAGCTGGTTGTATCAGTTCTGAATGGGGTCAAATATCTAAAGAGGCTATTATCTGATTCATCATCTTTTCTATTCCCAAACTTACACTACCTTGATCCCAATTTCTACCAATGTCTTTCATGTTCCTCGCTCTTCCTTCCTACTAAAGGTGACTGGTCCTCTTTACAGCTCAAACGTGTTCTCATATAACAGCCATCTGTAACTCAAAATGCAGACATCTGATCATAGTAAATCCTTCCTATTATCCTGGAATTTCATTTAGAAATACTTTGCAACACACTCAGAGAACTGTATTAATATTATGATACCTGTATTGTATTAAATTATTATGATTAGAGACCATTTTTTCAATGAAATAGTAAGAATGAAAAACATAATTTCATCTTTGTGCCATGTACTGTTCGGAAGTCATTCATACGGTCACTACATTTATAATTAAAAAAGGTTAGGAGTTGTTGCACCTATCATTTTAATAAGAGAAGGAAAGTTGCTGAGAAAAACAGCAACTCGAGAATGAGTAACATTCCTTGAGTTCCAGCAGAACAATATGGTCACAGAGAACCCAGTGGCCTTGAACATAAGAGAAAGTCATATAGTAGGCCAAGTTTCACTGTGATGAGTTTTATTATAAGAACTCTACTACATTCTCATCATGATGCTAAAGCAAATCCTTATGTTTTCCTCCCAGGAAGAAAATCTTCCTTTGTCCAAGATATCCATAGCTTTTCTGTTCTCCTTAAGGATATCATTTTAGCAAAGCCTAACTTAGGAGTAGGAGTTCTATCAAAGCTTAACTAACCAAGGAGGAAGAGTGTGCCCAATCCCACAATCCTTGACATTGAAAAAGGGAAGTATCCAACACCAGCTCACTAAAAACTGAGACCCAACCATCTGAATACAGAGCACTTAACACTGTCAACAACACTCCTGTACAGCAGAGAACCCCATTACACTGGAGGTAAGAGACAGCAAGACTCAGTACCTGTGTTTAATTCTTTTGTTTTATTATTGTTTCAGAATTTCACATGCATGCCTGTAATGTGTTTTGATCAAATCTGTACTTCAATTCCTCCTCTCCAGTTCCTCCCTCTGGTGGTTTGCATGAGAATGGCCCCCACAGACCCTCATCATTGAATTCTTGGTCCCTAGTTAGCAGAACTGTTTTGGGAAGGATTAGGAGATGTGACATTGTTGGAGGGGGTGCATCACTGGGGGGTGAGTTTTCAGATTTCAAAAGCTCATGCCTGGCCCAGTCAGTTCTCTCTCTGTCTCTCTCTCTTTCTCCCTCTGTCCCTCTCTACTCCCCTCCCCCTCTCTCTCCATCTCCCTCTCCTTCTCTCTCTGCCTCTCTTTCCCCCCTCCACTGCTTCCAACTTTTAGGTAAGATCTAAGCTCCCACCTGCTGCTCCAGTGTCATGGCTCCTGCTGTCTTGCTTCCCACCATGATGATCATGGACTCACCCTTGGAAACTGTGAGCAAGACCTCAATGAAATGCCTCCTCTGATAAGCTGCCTTGGTCATGGCTTCTCATCGTGGCAGTAGAAGAGTAAATAGGACATGTCCTTCTCCTTCCACCATGTTCCCCTTCCAACATCAAGGACCTCATTTTTTTTTAATTTATTTTAATTTATTTTGCAATACAATTCAGTTCTACATATCAGCCACGGATTCCCTTGTTCTCCCCCCTCCCGTCCCCCTCACCTTCCCCCCAACCCCCCCCCCCATTCCCATCTCCTCCAGGGCAAAGCCTTCCCCACAGACTGAGGTCAACCTGGTAGACTCAGTCCAGGTAGGTCTAGTCCCCTCCTCCCAGGCCGAGCCAAACAATCCTGCATAGGCCCCAGGTTTCAAACAGCCAACTCATGCAATGAGCACAAGATCTGGTCCCACTGCCTGGATGCCTCCCAAACAGATCAAGCCAATCAACTGTCTCACCCATTCGGAGGGCCTGATCCAGTGGGGACCCCTCAGCCATTGGTTCATAGTTCATGTGTTTCCATTCATTTGGCTATTTGTCCCTGTGCTTTATCCAACCTTGGTCTCAACAATTCTCGCTCATATAAACCCTCCTCATTCTCGCTAATTGGACTCCCAGAGATCCACCCAGGGCCTAGTCATGGATCTCTGCATCCAGATCCCTCAGTAGTTGGATGAGGTTTCTAGCACAACAATTAGGGTGTTTGGCCATCCCATCACCAGAGTAGGTCAGTTTGGGCTGTCTCTCGACCATTGCCAGCAGTCTGTTGTGTGGGTATCTTTGTGGATTTCTGTGGGCCTCTCTAGCACTTTGCTTTTTCCTATTCTCATGTGGTCTTCATTTACCATGGTCTCCTATTCCTTGTTCTCCCTCTCTGTTGTTGATCCAGCTGGGATCTCCCGCTCCCCCAAGCTCTCTTTCCCTCAACCCTCGCCTTTCATTACCCCCACTCATGACCAGGCTGTTCATGTAGATCTCATTCCATTTCTCTGTCATTGGGCGATCCCTGTGTCTTTCTTGGGGTCCTGTTTTCCAGGTAGCCTCCCTGGTGATGTGAGTAGCAGACAAGTCATCCTTGTTTCATGTCTAGTATCCTGCTATGAGTGAGTACATACCATGTTTGTCTTTCTGAGTCTGGGTTACCTCACTCAGGATGACTAACAGAGAATTCTCAACAGAGGAAACTCAAATGGCCGAAAGACATTTAAGGAATTGCTCAACATCCCTAATCATCAGGGAAATGCAAATCAAAACAACTCTGAGATACCACCTTACGCCTGTCAGAATGGCTAAGATCAAAAACACTGAAGACACCTTATGCTGGAGAGGATGTGGAGCTAGGGGAACTCTCCTCCACTGCTGGTGGGAATGCAAGCTTGTACAACCACTTTGGAAATCAATATGGCGCTTTCTTAGAAAATTGGGAATCCATCTCCCCCAAGATCCAGCTATACCACTCTTGGGCATATACCCAAGAAATGCTCAACCACACCATAAGAGCACTTGTTCAGCTATATTCATATCAGCATTGTTTGTAATAGCCAGAACATGGAAACAACCCAGATGCCCTTCAACTGAAGAATGGATAAACAAAATGTGGTACATATACACAATGGAATACTACTCAGCAGAGAAAAACAATGGCATCATGAGGTTTGCAGACAAATGGAAGGACCTCATTTTTAAAGCCACTGAGTCCACTTAGTGCTACCTATCTCAACACAAAATAATAGAGAACAATGCTACAATTCAGTAATCGAGTATTTGCCTAGCATGTGCAATGAAGGCCCTGGTTCAATCCTCATTACAAAGAAAAAAAATCCTTAAGGAAAAGGAGGCACGCTAACATCCATCCCAAGAAAATAGAAGTAGCTATATCAATTCTGTTTTGAGCAGACTTTAGAGCAAGGCTCACCATCATAAATACAGAAGGGAATTATATAGTCATAGAAGGATTACAGAAGACAGAGAGTCCTTAATGAATATATGTCTAATGATACAGTATCAAAATACATGAGGCAAACTAATGGAAACAGCTACCAGGAGACATAGAATAATACATTATTCAGGTTGGACATTTCAATATTCTGCAGTTGGTAAGAGATCCAGCAGGCAGAATTTCAGTAAGGGAATAGTTGAACTGAACACACCACCATTTAATTAGATCCAGTTCACATTTGTGTAATAAGCCATTCACCAACAGAGTAATACATTCTCCACAAGCCTATGTGAAGCATCCCTCAGTGTAGACCACATTCTGTCATTTAAAAAAAAATCCACTTAACCAAATTGAAAGGAATAGGAATCACACATAGTATGTGCTCAGGGCAGCAATGAGTTAGATTAGAAATCAATAACAGAAATGTAGCTAAAACCCCACATTGCTTGATAACATTTTGCTAAAAGAAGTCTCAAGAGAAGTGAACTGTTTGGAACAAATGAAACTAAGAACAAAACCTATCAAATTCTAAGATGCACCTTCTCTTTCTGATTTACTCTGCTGCCATTCATGCCTAGACTAGAAGTCCTAGTGTCGCTTTTAATGGGATGCTCAGTGATGCTAAAGCAAACTAAGCATGGGATGGTTTTCCTTGAACAAGAAGCCAATGAGAAGGCAGAAAGAACAAATGCAAAAGCAAAAGGCGAGCCCAACACTGAGAACCCAAAGACGGAGGATTATGGGACACTTTGAGAAGAAAGAATAGCAGAGAGTGTCACGAGGAAGCTCAGATGTCCAATCTGATGAATCACACAAGACTCAAGCCCTCAGAGCAAGAGATGATCTTATCTCTGATCTGCTAAATGAAGCAGAGACTCCACAAGGTAGTAGAAGATACAACCAGACACCGCATGCTGTTGAATGGGCTGGTCCTCCAGGGTTTGCACAAGCTATAGGAGCCTTGAATGTTTGTGTATTGCAGAAAAATAAATTACCTTCTGGTGAAGACTGCAGTACAGAAATCAGATTGTCTGTTAAAAATGACAGCCCCAAAATGCTCATGTCCAAACTGGTCAGGTACCATTCCTGCCCGTGGAAACACCTGGAGGAGTTGAAATCTACAAGGGAGATTGAAAGATAAAGGTTCCCAATACCCTGGACCAGACAGCTCAGCAGATGATGCTGGATATGGGGAGCCTGGATTGGTACAAATGCTGATAGGAAGTTTCTGCTCTGAGCCTTTGAGAGATAGAGTTCATCCACTGCTATGCATCTGAAAAAGTGAAGTGTGGCTTCCTTGTCCTGTTCTAATACTGTTCTGGGGTAAACTGTGGATACCTTCTGTAGCTAATGCCCTTGGCCTAACATTAACAGTAGGAGAAGGGCTATTGGGGGTGGTCAAGATCGGCCCCAGCTCATCTTTACCTCTAGACTAGTTCTGTGGCAGGAAGATGACAGGTCAGTTGTGTTGCATGGCCTTCACTGAACACCTGTTCTTTCCCTTGTCCTAGTGTCTAAAGTGTGATATGCACACTTTCCCTGCCCTTTGAGTATAAAGTGCATGTGAAGCTTACGATAAAGCAACACTAGTTTCATAGTTACTATTTGGTTTGAATAGTTGTCTTTATCAGCAAATATAATTTAAATATAAACCATGCATATATTTATTTATTCATTAAAACAAACTGTTTATGTTGGAAAAAATTTAGGATGCAGAAAAGGCAGAAAGAAAAAAAGAAAGATCTAAAAGTAGGAATTAGAAAAAGGTTAGATTACAGCCAACATAACCTTGAGAAAAGAAATGACCAAGTAGGGTATATCCCAGGTATGTAAGTCCTGTTTAACATTCTAGAGCCAATTATCATAACCCACCATACCAAAAAGCACAAGAAGAAAAATCACAAGATTATATCAGTAGCTGGAGACAAGATATCTACTTATGATTAAAAAAACCTTTCAGTGACTTACGAAATTTCCTCAACTTGACTTCAAAAATAAGAAAAGAAAAATAAAATAAAAATGAGAGGAAAAGAAGAAAATGAAACTTAAAGTTAACATCTGCCTAATAGTGAGAAACTAGAACTTTCCCCTCAGATAGACTACAGAACAAAGGCATTCTTTTCACACCATTCCACTGACACTGACCATTGTACTTCTATGGTGATATTTTATTTGTACTAAAATGTGATTTGTATGTTAATAAATAAAGTTGCCTGGGGATGGATAAGGAAGATATCAAACTATCTATTCACAGATTACATGATTGCCTATGTAAAACACTCCAAGTGATTACAATATGTCTGCAAAAAAATAATGTAAACATAAAAATATTTTTTTAAATTCTAAGATACATCAACGAACAAGTGGAATATGAAGTGAGAAAATGTTTACTTCAGTAACATTACTAAGAGAGAGGAAAGGATGGAAGGATAGAGTGAAGTGGGGTTTTATACTACACTGAAGGTGGACACACAATGTATTTGGCAGAAACCCACAGAGCTAAATAATACACAGAAAGAGCTCTAATGTAAATAATGGACTTCGGTCAATGCTTCAACATTGTCCCATCAATTATAGTAAAGGCACCTCACCAATGCAGTATGTTAGCAGGGAAATTATCTATAGAGAGCAGGAATATTGAAATCCCCTACACTCTGTTCAATTTTTCTATTCAACTAAAATTACACTTTAGTTAAAAAAAATGAAGTCTCTTAACAGAGAAAAATTTTGGCTTAAAAAAGTTAAAAACAGTTCTGTGAAGTAGGTACTATTGTTATCACTGCATTCCAGAAGAGACAGGTGCAGCTGAATGTTGAGGAATATAATTTTAACTAGGCAAAGACGTGTTACATTTGTTTATGCTGCAGAATATTAATTTAACTGTGTAAACATGTGTTACTTTTGTTTTTGCTGCATTTGCTTAACAATGTAAGAATGTGTGTTTAATTATGTAAGATGTGTTGCATCTGTTTCATCTTGCCTGCCTAAGGCACCTAATTGGTCTAGTAAAAAGCTGAATGGCCAATAGCTAGGAGAGGGATAGGTGGAGCTGGCATGCTGAGAGAATAATAAGAGGAGAAATCTAGGCTCAAGAGTAATGAAAGACAAACGAGAGAAGGAAGAGGCAAGAACAAGAAGCCATACAGATGCCAGACAGACAGACACAGAGAAGCAGTAAAGTAAAATATACAGAAGTAAGAAAGGTAATAAGCCCCAAGGCAAAAGGTAGATTGTAGTAGGGAGTTGTTCCAGCTTTGATCTGGAAGTACTGCCCCAGTGAGGCTTCAGGTAACTGCCATGCACGCCTACCTATGACCTGCCCCTGGGGTGCAGCCAAGACAGGAGCCCTTAAGACCAGATATCAGGATGTGCCAGGTCTCTTGGTTCCTTGTAATCCTGGATGCTGGATGGTAGACCACACTGCTGGACTGCATTGTACCTCTCCCGGATCCTGTAACTAACCCCTCTACTGGCTGTAAGTTACGCCCAAATAAACCTCCTTTTTAACTATGTGGGGTTGCCTTAATAAATCCCCCAATAGTAGAAAAAGAGAAACAGGTTAATTTAAGTTAAAAGAGCTAGGCAGAAATGTGCCTGTGCTAGGCCAAACATTCAAAACTAATAAGTCTCTGCGTCATAATTTGGGAACTGGTTGGTGGCCCCAAAGAAAAAAAAACCTAGTACAACTGAGAGAAGGTGAATAACTTATTTAAGACCGTATGACTGATGAATGGGAGAACCATGGTAATTGAGTGCAGCCAAAACTCAGATCCCGGTGTCTTCACTGTACAGAGAGGTATACATGGATTATAATAATATGCATTTATACACAAATCCATATATTCTGGATCAGTCTCTTGATTCTGTGGATAAGGAACTAAGTAAAACGGAAAAGAACATTAGAAAAGTCTTCATGATTTTTGTTGGCAATTCTGCCCTACACAAAAGAGGATGGCTACCAAATGCCCCCACTCTCTTAAATGATTAGTAGCCCACAGCTCACTGTCCAGATATTTTACATTGGAAAGCAGTTTCCTTCACAAGGTATTTGTGTTCTTTTATACATCATTCCAAATGTTTAGCATTTGTTATATTTCCCTGGGATCCAGGGAAGAAAAAGTTGAGGGCAGAAAAATGAGACCTACTACTTCCTGGTGACCTTCCAGTACTGGTTCCCCATATTCTCTCTGTTTGCCTCTTGCTTTGGGGGACCATGGAGTTGCTCCACCAGTAGCCTATGTGATACACCATGTAATGTGTATCAGATGAATGCTCGGGTTTTATAATGCATGTTCCCTTCTCCTCTTGTACATTCTAATGGGAAGGAGCCCTCGGAATGGGAAACAGAACTTTTGTTTCATTCCCTGGCTCACTCACGGAGCACACATTGGTTGAAAACCTATTTGTTCAACAGTTTGCAATGAACCGATGTCAGGTATAATTTTGCACACATCCTCCCTCTTCTGGAAACTGGATACATGGTGAGAGATAGCCTGTCCTTCAGGTGCTTGCAGAAAACCAGGGGGCAGACAACTTCAAAACAATGCAGGAGAAAGAATATGGCATTATAGCATAAACTGCATAAACAAATATGGGAGCAAAAGAATCCAAAAGAGTTTGTCATGGTAAGCTTCTATAAATGAGAACTAAAATATTCAATATGCTTTTTAGAAATGTCTTTGGAGGAGGGAAGAGGAGCCATAGAGAGCCTTCTCCCCACCTGCAATCACTAATGATTGTACTACTTACTGATTTACCTAACATCATAGAGAGTAGAGAGAACCAGCCAGGCAGTGCTGCACAGTCTATTTACAAGACAAGCCAGGTTACATCTAGTAAAGCAATAATCCGAAGGGGAAGCAATAAAAAAGAATAGTAGCATTCACTTCCCAGAGAGCTAAGAGATGCTCATTTATATAATCTTGTAGTAATCTGGGGAACAGAAGCCTCACAAAGCAGCTTCTGTCTGTCACGCTGTCTGTCCCTAAGGCCTTGACTGGTCAGTTTGCTCCTCATTAACACTGACTGACATCTGATGAACATTCACTCTTCTGCCTGCCCTGGCTGCAAGTATCTGTAGGAGCAGTCTGTGGCCTCTGGCCTATGCCCCTGCAAGGCTTCTCCACAGGGAGGTGGTAGGCTGCCCTGAGCAGAGACTCAGAAACGCACTGAGTAGCAAGAGGTCCCTGAGGCTTGGGACTGGAAGCCTGGGTCATCCCTTCTCCAGCTGCTTGGTAACACTGTTTAGGACAGACAGGCTCTGTGTTCTGAGGCTAAAACTCAAAGCCCAACTGGTTTTCTTACCTTTATCCTCTTGTCTGCCAGCACAAGAAAGCCCCTAGTCATTGATTTAGGGACAGCCCCTGCCCACACACCCTGGAGCTAGGCTTTTTTTGGCAGGTACATGAGGCCTCCAATTAAAAAAAAAATTAAGAAGATAAAAATCCTAGGTCGCTTTCTTTTTAATCATGGCAGTTTATCTGGTGTTCATCTCTGGTCCCTTGAAGCTGTTCAGAGTTGATGGTGGTCTGTGTATGTAGGGGCTGACTATCTAACGACCTCTGTGAGTGGATCTCACAACAGGCTGAATTCAGCCAGCGAAGCCCTCAATTTCCATTTTCACACAAATCCACAATTTGCAAGCCACACAAATGACAACAAATCACCAGCTCTGAGTGGGCTAGTATACTCATCTCTGGAAACGGTTCCGAGGACTTTCTACAGTGATTTCTAGGAAGCTGATGTACTGCAGATTGGCTTCTAACTTGCAGGGTGCACACACTTTTTAATGAGTCACAAGTGGCCTGGGGCAAAGTGGGCATATTCTGGTGATAAAATGGCACAAACTGACATGTGTCAAAACTTGTGGAAGGCTTAAAATGGATCCCTCTGATAACAAGTGTAAAATTTTGACTGAGGGAAACAAGTTATTTCAAGAAAAAAAAATTCAGTAAGGATGTTCAGAAGTATCCCCCTTTTTTTGTTTTTGTTTTTTCGTTTATCACACAAGTTTGCAAGAT